>NW_027457314.1:50000-136834 GCF_040206685.1 Ascaphus truei
TGTTTGGAAGGGACAGAAAGTGTTATAAGTGTAAAAAGGTAGGACATGTTGCCAGTAATTGCAGAGCAGCCCTAAGAGAGAGAGTAGAAGAAAAAGAATGGAATTTAAAAGGTTTGTTCGTACTGGCCACACGAATGGGTCTTTTAAACCAGAAAATATTCTTTTTCCTTCTGTTCTAATGGCAACTAGAAAAAGAATCAGAATAACAGCAGCACAGACCGCGCCAAAACCCCCCCTTTTTCTCCAAAGGAATGTGCAAAAGATACGAAAAGTTAACTCAAAACTCAAAAGCTCCGGGAGCATAAAAAAAAAAAAAAAAAAATTCGTTTTAAAAAGCAGGTTATTTATGAGAAGTTGATTCACTGTGTAGGAGAGAAGTTTGTGTCTATGTTCTTTGTGTGTCTGTATTGTGGTTTCTGTATTGTGTGTAAACCAGTAAAACCATGTCAATTGCATTTCAATAGGATTAGGATATGTTGGAGAGATTTTAAGCTCGCACGTATTGTTTAAATTATATATGGTGTGTTCATAAGTTGATCTAACCTAAGTTTAGTTCATTGTCCCATTTTTATTTTTGAGAGGCCACATTTTTATTTTTAAGAGGCCATATTTTTATTTTTAAAGGGCCATATGTTTATTTTTTAGAGAGGCCATACATTTTTCGGTTTTATTGCTGTGGAGAGAGCTCCATTTTTAACTTTGAGCTGAAGTTTCAATCCAGTAATTAATATTTAGAAGCCGGAGAAACTGTTTTGTTATCTGCTCTGCACTCTCAAGGTCTTTTTTGGCGAAACGCCCGGGCTGGCAAATTGCCCAAGATAAACAAGCTCTGAAATTTTTCTCTGAGTGTCTTTAAAAAAAAATAACGCTGCCAGTGTGTTCGGCACTGTGCAATGAGATTATATTACAAGAAGTGTGAAGTCCTATACAAAAGCATTTGACTAGTAACTGAATATGTGATGTATTTTAAAACTACTAACCATTTATTTTTCCATAGGTGTTCTATTTTATAATAAGCAGTAGTTACTGTTAAAATCACTGTATAATAAATAATTCTAAGTCTGCTGATTAAGCAAACAACATCCTAGTTGCTAATTTATTATTAATTTGTAGAATGTTTTGCCAGAAAATGGTGCACTGGGAGTCACCTCTCGTTTTTGGTTGTGTCCTGGGTATAGAGTTTAAGGACAGGTGATACATAGTTGCAAATACAGTTACATAAGTGAGCAGGGTATATATTATATGCAAGGCATTTCATATTTTTAGCAGAATAGTTACAATGGAGTGTTTGGGGTGGAGGCCTGACTGGAATTGGCTAGGGGCATTGGTCTTAGTATAGTAATTGTTTAATTGGGAGTGGACACATTTTTGTCCATGACTTTGGATAGTAGTGTATTGTAGTGTATGACTTTATGTATAGCGTCAAAAATGTTCTCAATACAGTAGAGGGAATTATAATAGAATAGTAAGTGCAGCAAAATCAGACAATAGGAAAAGAAATCCCTGCCCTGAAGAGCTTACAATCTAAGGTTTGAGGGGAATTTACAGAGATAGCAGGTGAGGAAATAAGTGCTGTAGATGGCAGTGCTTGGCCACAATGGGTGTGGTAGGAGTGACTGTGTGTGAAATAATAGCCATGAGTGCAGGCTATTGGGATGTTTAATTTGTGGGGCAAGTTTTAAGGTTAGTTAGTATTTTATGAAAAGGTTGATACCATTTGCATCGGAGGAGATGACAGTGAGGCATGAATGAGAGCAAGTGTGTATTGGGAGAAGAGATATTGGTCTGTAGTTTGAGACAGTGTTTTTGTCCCCACTTTTGAAGATTGGGACAGCTCTGGTAGTTTCCAGGTCTTAGGGATATGGCCTGCAGACAGGATAGAATTGATTATGGAAGCAATTGGTTTGACAATGGCTGAGGCCCAAAGCCTTAGGAACTTAGATTGTAGTACAGTCAAGTCCACATTAGCTGCTTAGTTTTTTTTTTTTTTTTTTTTTAACAATCTTTTTTCCTTTATTGGAGACAGATAAAAGTTGGTACATTCAGGGGTTACAATCAGTACAGTATTTAACAATCGGATAGGATTAAGTTGACTTGGTTGTGTTCTATGGAGACAGTCTCAATAAAGCCTTTTCTCAGTTTTGTGTCAAAAAAGAGATGGGTAGGGGGAGACTCAGGTTGGGGGGGGATAGATGGGATCGACAAAAGATGGGCGGGGGGGGGCAGGTTTCGGGGAGGGTCGGAGGAGGGGGGGGGAGGCGTTAGGGAGTTCCTCTCTTATTGTCAGTGCCGGGAGGTAAGTGAGGGGAGATGGGTTATTTTTTGTAATTGGGTCTAGTCTGGTGTCGAGATTCCTAGACTTATCCATGGTTCCCAGGTGTTGTGGAATTGTGGCATTTTTTGCCTGAGCATTGCTGTTAGCCTTTCCATGCTCATGACTAGGTTTATTCTGTTTACTACTGTCCTTCGTGAGGGTGCTTTCAGTTGTTTCCAGGCTGCTGCAACTGTACATCTCGCGGCCGTGAGTATGGCCGACATCAGTCTGGCCTCGGGGGCCGGGATGTCCTCCATTGGGCTGCCCAGCACGTATGTCAGAGGGTCCAGCGGGACCTCCAGGCCCAGAGTCTCGTCTAGCAAGCTCTGGATTCTAGTCCAGAATTTCTGGATTTTTCGGGGCATGTCCACCATATGTGGGCCATGTCCCCTTTCTGTCCACATCCCCTCCAGCACAGGTCCGATGCGCCGGGGAAGATCTGGCTCAATCTACTCGGGGTCAGGTACCATTGAAATAGTATTTTGTATATGTTTTCTTTTGTTACTGTGCAGATTAAAGTTTTGGGGGCTGCCTCCCAGATGTCCTCCCACTCCTCGAGGTCTAGGGGTACGCCCAGGTCTATACACCATTTTTGCATATAGGCATGTGTGGGCGAGGGGAGGGAATTTTCGATTATTCTGTAAATTGACGTAATTAGTCCCTTCTGGTATTCGCTCACTTGGCAGAGGGACTCAAATTTGGTTATGGGGGGGAATTTTGAGGACGCGGACAGAGCTCTGAGAAAGTGTCGTAGCTGTAGGAATGCAAAAATGGGGAGGTGGGTGTGGCGATGGAGGGGATTTGGCCCGGGATTAAAGGGGTTGCACCCCATTTGGCCCCCCTGACCTCACCTGGGAGTCAAAGGGTTAACTGGGCTAAGACCCAGAACTGTGATTTAACCCCTGTAATGACATGTACATGTGTATTCCCCTGTTCCCTGGTTCCCTTGTAATGTCTGGTTAATCAGTGTCTGCATCACACACACACTAGAATCCATCCGGGAGCACAAGGGTTAATAGTCCGTTAATACTGGGTCTCCAGGTATGGACAAAGCAAAGGAATGTCTCTGAAGCTATCAGGATGACAGATGGCCCTAGAGTCCCAATGGCTAGAACTTAAGTTTTGTTCAAAAGGTTTTATTACCCTCCCTGTCTGTGAGTATGGGGGAGGCGCATACCATAGCAGTTTTTAAGTGTCCCACTTATCACTGTCCAACACAGGTTATCTTGTCCAAGATCCGGAGGGGTAGCTGGCCTGGCATTCCATTTGCACATGTGGGGCCTCAGAAAGGAGACCCCAGAGTTCTACTGCACATGTGCCAGCTAGCAGGGGGGCCTGTCCTAAAATGTGTTCCCCCATCCAAGACTGGCTGGAGATAATTGCAAACCAATCACAGGTTTTTAATGTTACAGATAGAGGGAGAAAAGGTTTATAACCTGCTGTTCCCCATCTATCCTTTGTCTTCATTTTTGGTCTTCATGCAAAGTCTTCATTCGTCTTCGTTTGCTGAATGATTTCCTGATTGCTGAGAGAAATGCCATGCAATGTCTTGGGCTGATTGCTGGATGAAACTGCCAGTTCAGATGGGACTGTTTTCATTATTTTCATCTTTTACGTAAGTGTCTATATTTTGCCTGTTATTGTATAATCTGTTGTGTTCACCTTTATCAAGGAATAAATTATATTTATCATATCTTAAGTCTCGTCCCAGTTCAAACCCAGGTATATATATATTTTTATATATAGTTTTTTGGTGTACAATTACAGCCTGTCGCAAGCTCTCGTGACAGTGGGGGGCCGCTAATTTGTTTTTGAGCTCCTGGAAGGACAGAGCTTCATTATTCTCCAGCAGATCCGCTACCGTGCTAATATGAAGGTCCTGAAATAGACCAATTTGGGCTTGGGTGCATCCCGGAGGGAATTCAGGGTTCCCAAGTATGGGGGTGAGTTGGGAGGGGGGAGAAGTTAGGCCATATTTCCTTCTGTTTTTGGACCAGATAGACCACGTGCATTTCATTGCTCCTAACTCAAATTTCTGGGGAGGTTTTCCTTTATATTCTGGGGACCATAGCAATATAGGGAGGGGGAGAAGGGATATATAGCTAGCCTCCATTTCTAACCAGCAGGTTGTACTCGGGGGGCTGTTCCAGACTACTGCTTGTCTGAGCTGGGTCGCGTGGTAATATCTGACCACATCTGGTACTCCTTGTCCACCCCTCGTTTTAGCTGCTAAGAGCACTGACCTCGGGACTCGGGGTTTCCGATACTTCCATATAAATTGCATTATTTGCTTTTGAATATCTTTTAGGTCGGCTAACGGTATTGGGATTGGAAGGGTTTGGAAATAGTATAACAGTCGGGGAAGGATATTCATTTTAGCGGAGACGATTCTGCCGAACCAGGAGATCTGGTATGTATTCCATGTCTCTAGGTCTCTCTTGATTTGACTAAATAGGGGGGGATAGTTTGTTTTATATAGCATGGAGTACTTTTTAGTGATTTTTATTCCTAGGTATTTTATATGGGACAAGTTCCATCTATATTTGTAGTTTGATTGGAGAAGTTTCCATGTGGCTTCGGGGAGGGATATATTCAGTGCCTCAGATTTGTCCCTGTTTATCTTGTAGTCTGAGGCCTGACTAAATTCATCTAATAATTTGTGGAGATTGGGCAGGGAGATATGTGGGTTAGCTAGGGTCAGAATGACGTCGTCCGCGAAAAGGGATATTTTGTAGTTTTTGTCAGCTATAGTTACACCTGTGATGTTCGGGTCTGCTCTAACTTGGGCCGCCAGTGGTTCTATTGATATTGCAAATAGCAAGGGGGATAGGGGGAAGCCCTGTCTGGTTCCGTTTCTAATGTGGATCGGACTGGATTGTCCTCCTGGTAATTTTAAGTATGCCGTGGGGTTCTGGTAGAGTGCTCTGACCCCCTCTAGAAACGGGCCTGAGAAGCCGAATTTGAGCAGGGTTTTGTCTAGGAAGGTCCATTTGATCCGATCGAAGGCCTTCTCGGCGTCTAGACTGAGGATCATGGCTTGGAGTTTGTTGAGATGCACGTGGTCAATGATATTAATAATCTTGCGGGTGTTGTCAGAGGCCTGTCTTCCTGACACAAATCCCACTTGGTCTATATGAATTAGTCTGGGGAGAATAGGGTTTAACCGGTTTGCTAGGATCTTGCTAAAGAGTTTCAGGTCTGTGTTAAGCAGGGAGATTGGTCTGTAGCTACCGCATTGCAGCGGGTCCCTTCCTTCCTTGTGTATAATTGCTAGGTTGGCAGCCGTAATTGTGCCTGAGATCGGGGCTCATTCTAGGAAAGAGTTGAACATATCGAGTAGAAAGGGGGAGAGCGGCATGCTAAATTTTTTATAATAGGCGTTTGAGAAACCGTCTGGATCAGGGGTTTTGGCTATCTTAAGGGTGCTTATGGCTTGTGCCAATTCCTCCTGGGTGATCTTACCATTTAGGGCTTTGAGTTCCTCTTCCGTGAGAGATGGTAGATTACATCTTGCTAAAAATTGCGAGATATAGTCTACGTCTACTGGGTCTTGGTTGGGGGGGTGGAGATTGTAGAGATCTGTATAATATTTTGCAAATTCTTGGGCTATTTCTTTTTCGATATAAGTGGTGTGGCCTCCTTTAATGTGGATTCTAGTAATTTGGCCCCTTGTTTTTATGCCCCGAAGTTTTGATGCTAATAGTTTATCAGCTTTGTTGCCTTTGTCATAAAACTTCTGGTTGGACCATTTAAGTTTTCTCTCCACCTCCTCTAATTGGGACTGTCTTAGTTCGGTCCTAGTTTTTTCAAGTATTCTGAGTAGTTTCTTGGAAGGTGACTTTTTATTCTGGTGTTCCATGGTAGTTATTTTTTCAGTTAGCTCTTTTTGCATTTTTAGTTTCTGCTTTTTTTTATAAGATGCTAGGGAGATTAGATCCCCTCTGATTTGAGCTTTGTGGGCTTCCCACAGTGTTGACGCTAGGGGGACTGACCCTTTGTTTTGTTCAAAGAACATATTTAGTTTGTGTCGAATCGTATCTACTGTTTGGGGGTCGTTCAGTAAGGTATCATTAAGTTTCCAATTATAGGAGGTGTGTTTCACAAACGGGAGAGATAGGGTCAAATCTATCGGGGCATGGTCAGACCACGTTATTGGTCCTATATTGGAGTGGGAGGACGCCTGGAGGACATTTGTGGAACCTATGAAATAGTCGATCCGCGAGTATGATTGGTGCGGGGCCGAGAAGAACGTATAGTCCCTCTGGCCGACGTGCTGGGCCCTCCAAATATCTGTGAGGGAGAAACTTTTTAAGATCTCTCTAAGTTTTGTCGCTTTTTGTTGGGTCTGGTCTACGTATTGGGTGGACGGTAGGGTGGTTCTATCCTGTTCGGGAGATAGTTGGCGATTTCAACATGGCCCTATGAGCAACGAAGCTAGGGCTGACTGATCAAGGGAGTCTAGCAGGACCTGGATAAATTGAACTTGATTTTCGTTTGGGGCGTATATATTTATTATAGAAATAGGGTTTCCAGAGAGGGAACCTTGTATGTGCAGGTATCGGCCATCTGGATCTCGGTTAATCTTGGAGAGGGCAAATTAAACACTGTTCCTTATTAGAATGGCTACTCCTCTTTTTTTAACCTGGGAGGAGGCGTAGTAGGCCTGGGGAAAGGTCTGCTTGAATGTGTTTGGGGGATCATTAAAATGTGTCTCTTGTAAGCATATGATATCGCTCCTGAGTTTAAGTTCCTGGAGTGCTAACTTACATTTTTTAGTTGAGTTGAGTCCTTTAACATTTAGGGAAGTGATTTTAATTGATGACATTATTGTGGGGTCGTGCTTCCAGGATTGAGAGGCCTGGACCCCGTATTTATCCCATGACGGGGGTTGGTTTGTTTATTATTGGGGGGGGGCTGGTTGGGGGCGCAGCTTGGTTCGTGAGTCATTGTGTCCTGAGGAGCTCGGGAGGGATTGGGTGGGAGGGAGTTGGACGGGGGGAGGAAAGGGGGAAGGGCACACAAGAGGAAAGTAAGAAGTGGGCTTTCTGAGGGCCCATTTGTTTTCCCCTGTGGCACCTTCGTGTCCAGGGGTTGAGGGGGGAGTCCCCGGGAGATCTTTCTGTGACGTCGATCGTGGTAGACTTCCAGGTTTGGAGGTACGGCACCCTCCTCTTAAAGATTGGCAGGTGGGGGTGAGGAGGAAGGGGGGGGAAGGGGGGTATTGTGGTTGGGTATAGCCTTGGGAAGAGATTTGTGTTCTCTAGTTTGAGGAGCTTTGTGGAGGTGGGGGGGTAGCTGCTTAGTTTTAAATATGAGGAGCATTAATAGGAGATACCTCTGTCTATATGCGGATGTTAAGACAGTAGTAAACACATTGATACAAGAATTTGTTCCTAGGTATAAATTATCTCTCTATTAGACACTTATGGGATGATTTATGACTATGAGTAGTTCAAAGGAACAAATTAAGGACCATCTATTGGTAATAAAACAATTAATAAATATTGTATGCCACTAATACATTTTTTGAGTCTCTCTAGGCAAAGTTGAAAGTGCACCTACTCGAGAAGGGGTTAATAGTTAAATATTTCCTACGCAAGCATGCTCTTCATCACAGATGAAAAGGCCTATACTAACCACCAATACAGCAATTAAAGTGGCAGAGTTCTTTCCCTGGACCCAAAGTACAGTAAAGCTCATTCCAGCTCCACCAAAGACAAGTCACCTAAAGCACAGCAGCATCAAGTTAACGTTTTGACGAGACATAAACTTTGACCGTTAACCAACGAGGAAAATAAGATACCAGGCAGAGGCCTGATCTTATCAGGAACATTTCATTTTTTCAAACACTCAAAACATTCTATTTTTTCAGAGACTCAATATTCCTGATTTCTATCAGAACATTTCATTTTTCAGAGACTCAATATTTTTATTCTTTAGAGTGGGTTTGATGGGAGGATTGGTTTCCTGGAAGCGTGGCTTGTGAAAGCTCTTGTATGTGTTTTGGCAATACTCATCACTCTCTAGGTATGTGTCATGTGCAGCAAAATTTTGATCCAGAAGTGTGTTGCACCTCCACCGAAAGGAGGGGGTCACCCCGGGGGTGTGTCAGCCACAAGGAAAGGATCATAAGTCAGCCATTTTGACCCATCGCAGACATTGTCTGTTCTGATATTCTGAGTGAATGATGTATACAATGCGTGCAGGGGTGAGGGTCATGCATTTCGCTTCCAGATACCAAACCCCTTCAATTCTCAGTAATAGAATGTTGTGATGATTCTGAAAATATATGATGATAGAGATAGATGCCATTTCCTTTATCTAGCAACTGCATACCCAAAGAAAGGTTGCTTGCATAAAATAAGGTTTTTAGTATTATGTGTATAATTTCTGTATTTTTCCAATTTTTTTTAAGGGAACCTCTTTAAAGGGTGTATCACACACTAGGAACAAGAATAAATTTATGGGTCAAGTGTCTCCACCAACCAATGAAACCTGTGTAAAAATGTATGTTTAGTCAGATAACAATTTACAGGAAGGATGTGGCCTTAATTTTGCAGTTTTTAATTTCATCATTAAACCAAGAACAGGTTCAGATCAGGCTTATGGCCTAACAAAACAGAATGGCTTTAGATTACATTTTAGCATCAACAGGAGGTGTATGTGCCTTAATTAAAGAACAATGTTGTGTTTTCATCCAAGATCAGAGTGGCAAGGTACAACATGAGTTAGATAAGATAGAAGAAATTCAAGACTTAGGAAGGAAGGTGACACAGACTGGGACCCTTTGGGGCTGACTGGATTGGTAGGATCACTAGGAGCGAAATTTTTGAATGCGGTAATGTGTGTGATTGTGATACTCGTTGTCATCTATGTTTGTGTTACGTTTGTCAAAGGCATGATCCACAAATGTGCCACCCCCTCTGCAGACATAATGCCATTATATGCAGAACCAATCTACAGCAGTCCCTTGAAGAAAGAAGATGCCAAGTACAATGTTCATTATGAGATGATGGAGCACCCTTGTGCCTCCCAACGTGTTTCTGGACTAACATCATACCAATAATTCTCAAAAAACAATGTTTTAAAGAATCAGAGGAGGGACTGACAAAGATGAGATATTAGGGGGTCTGGCATAACAACATAACAGCATTTAGGATTAAGCCATTTTGTGTGAATATTTCAATCCGCCATCTTTTCTCGTCTTTGTGAGTCTTAATTTCTGTGTTTCATTTCTGTATAAACAAATGTGTGAAGCAGAAAATGGAATGTTTTCGCTCTTAGCTGAATTTATTGACCCTTCCTCATCCAATCAGCGTCAAATTGAAAGTGTAAACAGGCCAAAGGTGGTGAGAACCCATGAGATAAGCTCAGATTCTTACAGATAAACTAGTTCTCACACAAATTGCCAGGTGGTAGGATAGGCACATCCCATTTAACCCCATAATGGTTTTTAGCTGACAGGCAGTTATTCAGTATTATTATGTATTATAAAATGACATCAGCTTTAGTATTGTTATGTATTACAAAATGAGGTAATGTTTAGTGACGTGCAAGCCCCCCCATAAAAGGGTGGAGCGTTAGGTTTTAGGGTATAAATATATGGCAACCCGTGTTATTGTTAGAGAGCTTTTTGTTTTGAAGCTGTCTCCGTTGTGCACTTGACTTGAATAAATTCAAGTGTTATTCTGTTTCAAAATAACCTCAGACTATTTTTTATTTACGCTTTTCTCAATACACACACACGTGTGTGTGTGTATATATATATATATATATATATATACACACACACATATATACATGTGTATATATATATACACACGTGTGTGTGTGGACGAATTATGCAGAAAGATTCTCGCCACACTGGCGAAAATGGGGGTAATCAGCGCATTAATAAAGGCAGTGGGCTCAGCTGGTTACCCCTATTTCGCGTTGGGGATGAAGGGGTTATTTCTATATGCATGGCTGTCCCCATTTTGCAGGCTAATCTCTACCTGCAGTGAAGTGCCTTTCTGTTGCTGTTTTAAAATGTACAGGCCGGATGCTATTTTTTTGTCTGCCTGCCTTTGTAAGGCAGTAAGGACCAAATGTTATGCATACAGGAGCCCCCTGTTGGGATGAAAGATCCCAGATTCGTAAAGTGTCACTTAATCAGGATGTTTATGAGTAGCAGGTCCTGTTACTCCTCCTGGATATTTCACACCTCGGGACCCAAACTCCAGACATGGCGTCCCCAGAAATGAGTGGGCCCTTTTTACTTAGCAGTGCTACCAAGCTGCTTACTGAGCATGCTCAGAGATACCTGAGCTGGCTGTAGGACTGACCCATGTGACCTGGCAGGTTCTGATAGGAGGAAGATAATTCCTTGCCAATGGGATGAGGCTAATGTATCCCTTCACAGGCCCTTGTCCTTAAAAAGGCCTGTACCCCTCGTTCCTGTGTGATTCCTGTGTTATTGCTGTTGCTGTTACCTGATTTCTTCAAGCGGATAAGACCTAAGTACAGCGGCTACGATTCCAGAACGCAAGGGGTTAAAAACATCGCAACAAGGAATCTTGCCCTGCTTCAGGATTTCGTTAGCCCTGGGGATTCCAGCAAATCCCAAAGAACCAGAAAAGACTTTGCACATTCACAGAAGGATTGGACTGGGGCTATTTATTTGGCAATTTGCAAATGGACATTTTAAAGAACAATCTTCTGGGTTTTTTGGCACCTTTCTGGACATTATCCTCTATTTCTCTACCCGTGAGTGTAATTATTAAGTTATTCTGCAGTTGTCGTGTGTTTGCCTATCAAGGGAATAAATCTCAGTTTATTTTGCTCAACCTGTTCTGCTCAATCAGGATCCACGAAATATAAATGTGTTATTAAGCGCGTCTCCCGTGACACACACAAGAAAAGGGTCTCACTCCACAAAAGTTTTATTTAAGTCATAAATTCCTAATAAGAATTAGTAAGCCTCAGATGCATATTTTCTTATTAATAAGTTGCTTCCTTGAATGCCGACTCATTCACATATCCACTCGGGTATAGTAGGTATTGTCCAGTGCAGTATAAGCAAAGGCGCAGCGATGAATGAATAAAGTAGATTTGCAGAACTTTATTTCTGTACTTAAAGCTCAGAGATACTGTACAAGCAGGAGGGAAACTGCGACATGGTCACTCTCTCACCAAGTCACTGACCAACATTACCTCTGATACACTGTATACAGATTAACTCCTCCTCTTACTGACTAACAAGACTACACGTCTTTCTGGTATTTTCTATACTGCTTTCCTTTAGCAAGGCTTCCATGTGTTAATATGGCTTATATTGTATCTTTCCTTTCGATCCACCAAGGCTTCCATGTGTTAATTCTTGCCGCCGCCCCCCCCCCCCCCCTTTAAATGTCAGCCCATTGTTTTAACATTATCAGTCAGTAGGGGTCATTACAATTAGATGTGGTTGCAGCCTTTTGGTCAGCTGTGATGTCATAAGCGGGTTAAAATGCACATACAGTGTATGTATATACTACATACCACAACCCAATACATATTACACTGCATGCTTAATCAATGAATGCCTATCCACAATAACAAGACTCGTTTTTGATAGTATTGTAGAAATGTAATACAATAAACTACAGTCATTGTTAGAAATACAATTATTATATTACAATGTATGAACGAGAATTTATACCAAGACAATTGCATGAGAATACGTTGCAAGATTTAGATTTCTTATGTAGCAAACGATGGAATTCTATTGAAGGTTTGATGCATAACAGAGGTTAGAGGTCGGCTTAAGGATAGGATTTCAAGGCCTAATATGAAATGAGAGTCTCAAGTAGTTTGGAGTTTGTTACAGAGAAGCCACGAGGAGAAAGGGGACACATATTTTCATCATGGATTGAACTTTCATCTGTAAGTAACACTAACAATTAACTATAACTGTCTGCTGAACAACAATCTTCTGAAGTTTTGGAATCTTTCTGAACAAGAAATAATAAGTGGAATTATTTAACAGTCACGTCATACATTTTTATTTTTGCTACTTGCATGGCCTTTCACGACGTGTTTTATTTAAAAAATACCAGTTATCAATGGCACATTCTGGTTCGTACAAATCAATTGCCGGTCCATTAATGGATATTGTCATGAGATTATCCAAGGTAGAGGTCTGTAGCGGGCTCCTGCTCTTGGATTTAATTAAGTTCATGGCGGCAAAACCCTTTTTGCATGATGTTGTCGAAGTTGGAAGGACAGCGATTATCGATAGCAACTTAAAGAAAAATGGAAACCTCTCTCTGTGCGATTCGGTTTTCAGAATATCCTCCAGCTTCAAATGCTTACATAAAACCTTCACTTCATACCATTCATTCAGAATCGCTTCTGTAACCGTCTCAAGCGAATCTTTCGATATCAAGGCGTGAAAATGGCGTGTGACCGCCTTAATTTCAGAGTCACCATAATTTTTTAACTCTCTACCAGACGGCCACGTAACAGTATCGAATATGGAGCAGGCAGTCGATACTTCGCAGTGATTGTCAAAAAATCTGTCATTTAAACATTTCATACCCGTTTTAATTAATTTAATTCTGTCCTGCTGATACTCCAATTTTTCCTGGGGTAGTCCAGATAATTCAACTTCTTGAAATTTTGCAGACATAGATGTGCTATCAAGAAATGATTTCTCTTCCTCTCCTACCGTATGTTCCAATTCCTCCAAAGAATGCAATGCATTTTTCACGTGCAATTTTACATGGCTCAGTAGCAGTTTTTCTCGCTGAAAAATTAGGGACAACTTTTTAAAAATCAGAAGGAAATCCAGCAAGAAATGTAGAGTGAGTAAGAACCTAACATTTTTGAGCATCTTCAGAAATCCCTTGCAGTGGTTAGATTCAACTCGATTTTGTGATTCTACAATCGATTCCATATGGACGACACATGGTTTCCAATCAGCAAGGACGGATTTGAGAGCTCCGACTTTACTGGCGACCCATCGAACTTCATGAATATGTTGCACTTTCAAAATGTTTGCAGACAAAGATTGAGCGACATCTTGCAGTTCATTTTGCCTTTTGGGAGAATTTGCATAAAATCTAAAAAGCCCAATCAGAACATCGTCTACTTTGGAAATGTAAGGAGCATCTTTCACAGATTTCAGCACACACAACTGTAATTTCTGAGCTGCACAGTGCACTGAAATCAAATGTTTCACTTCAGCTTTCATTTTTGCTGTAAGTCCATTCACACTGCCCGACATGCTTGCAGCTCCATCGGTACGTAACCCCACCACCTGCGCAGTGTCTCGCCAGTGAAGACCACATTTAACCAACTCTTCTTGAACTGCATCAAAATATCCTTGTCCAGTAGAATTCTTTAGTTGAACTATGCTTACAAATGTTTCCTTTACGTCACCTTGCTTACAATACTTTATATACATGATATGCTGCTCGGTTGTAGATTTGTCAGTAGAGCCATCCAGTAATATACTGAAGAACGGGCTACTTTTAATCTCAGCAACAACGTCATTTCTTATCTTTTCAGCGATGAATTTGATGAATTCGGCGCACCGCTTGTCGTTGCCATATTGCTCAGGGACGCCCACGCCCAGCTTGCGTGCATAATTCAACAGTTCTTTCATGTCGCTGAACGGCTTATTGTTTTTAGCAATATAATAAGCTGTATTGAAGACCACACACATTTGCTGAAACATTTCCTTTTCCATCTTCTTTTTCCATGGCTCCTCCGGTGGCGTTTCTGGATTCAGTTGCACTCTCAAACTTTCGGCACACTTGCCATGTTGGACAGACTTTCCATGCAATTTGAAAGTTTCAATTTTAAACGGTGATTTGAAATGTTGTCTAATTGGTTTATTTTGAACGCAGTCACCCGAACGACAGAACTCGGAACAGATTTGACACGATGCCACGGCAGAATCACTGTCATATGTTAACCAATTAAATTCTTTGAGCCAACTGACTTGAAAATTTCTTCTTTTATGAACTAACTTTATTGCCATCGGACGCTCATTTTGAGGCGGGTTATCTTGAGGCGGGTTATCTTGAGGCGGGTTATCTTGAGGCGGGTTATCTTGAGGCGGGTTATCTGAATTCTCTGTATGGTTTACAGTGGGCGTCTTCTCCTTGTTTTCCTCTCCGGAACACACGTCGAGTGACGTTTCTACGGGTTTCTCCTTGATGCTCATCCTTAACGCCTAAAATTAAGAAGATCTTTCAAATGATAGAATAATTGCCAACCGGTGTAACGCTAGTATACAGTATGCAGCACTTTCTTACAGACGCAAGGAGGGCAGGTGGCAGAGGCGAGCAAGCAGACACCTAAAATTAAGAATACGATCTTTCAATTTCAAATAATGGAATAATTACCAAACAGTGTAACGCGGGGAGAGCGGGGTGCGGGGTGCGGATAAATGATTAAAAAATAAATAAATGTATAAGCAGAGGAGGCCACCCGCTCGCCCTCCGTGATTGATCATCTGGGGAGAGCAGCGAGATGCAGGGGGGAGGAGGCGGAGAGCAGCGAGATGCAGGGGGGGAGGAGGCGGAGAGCAGCGAGATGCAGGGGAGGAGGAGGGGGGGAGGAGGGGGAGAGCAGCGAGATGCAGGGGGGGAGGAGGGGGAGAGCAGCGAGATGAGGGGGGGGAGGAGGGGGAGAGCAGCGAGATGCAGGGGGGGAGGAGGGGGAGAGCAGCGAGATGCAGGGAGGAGGGGGAGAGCAGCGAGATGCAGGGGGGGAGGAGGGGGAGAGCAGCGAGATACAGGGGGGGAGGAGGGGGAGAGCAGCGAGATGCAGGGGGGGAGGAGGGGGAGAGCAGCGAGATGCAGGGGGGGAGGAGGGGGAGAGCAGCGAGATGCAGGGGGGGAGGAGGGGGAGAGCAGCGAGATGCAGGGGGGAGGAGGGGGAGAGCAGCGAGATGCAGGGGGGGAGGAGAGGGAGAGCAGCGAGATGCAGGGGGGGAGGAGAGGGAGAGCAGCGAGATGCAGGGGGGGGAGGAGAGGGAGAGCAGCGAGATGCAGGGGGGGAGGAGAGGGAGAGCAGCGAGATGCAGGGGGGAGGAGAGGGAGAGCAGCGAGATGCAGGGGGGGAGGAGAGGGAGAGCAGCGAGATGCAGGGGGGGAGGAGAGGGAGAGCAGCGAGATGCAGGGGGGGAGGAGAGGGAGAGCAGCGAGATGCAGGGGGGAGGAGGGGGAGAGCAGCGAGATGCAGGGAGGGAGGAGGGGGAGAGCAGCGAGATGCAGGGGGGGAGGAGAGGGAGAGCAGCGAGATGCAGGGGGGGAGGAGAGGGAGAGCAGCGAGATGCAGGGGGGGAGGAGAGGGAGAGCAGCGAGATGCAGGGGGGGAGGGGAGGAGGGGGAGAGCAGCGAGATGCAGGGGGGGAGGAGGGGGAGAGCAGCGAGATGAGGGGGGGAGGAGGGGGAGAGCAGCGAGATGCAGGGGGGGAGGAGGGGGAGAGCAGCGAGATGCAGGGGGGGAGGAGAGGGAGAGCAGCGAGATGCAGGGGGGGAGGAGAGGGAGAGCAGCGAGATGCAGGGGGGGAGGAGAGGGAGACCAGCGAGATGCAGGGGGGAGGAGGGGGAGAGCAGCGAGATGCAGGGAGGGAGGAGGGGGAGAGCAGCGAGATGCAGGGGGGGAGGAGAGGGAGAGCAGCGAGATGCAGGGGGGGAGGAGAGGGAGAGCAGCGAGATGCAGGGGGGAGGAGGGGGAGAGCAGCGAGATGCAGGGGGGAGGAGGGGGAGAGCAGCGAGATGCAGGGGGAGGAGGGGGAGAGCAGCGAGATGCAGGGAGGGAGGAGGGAGAGAGCAGCGAGATGCAGGGGGGGAGGAGGGAGAGAGCAGCGAGATGCAGGGGGGGAGGAGGGAGAGAGCAGCGAGATGCAGGGGGGGAGGAGAGGGAGAGCAGCGAGATGCAGGGGGGGAGGAGAGGGAGAGCAGCGAGATGCAGGGGGGGAGGAGAGGGAGAGCAGCGAGATGCAGGGGGGGAGGAGAGGGAGAGCAGCGAGATGCAGGGGGGAGGAGGGGGAGAGCAGCGAGATGCAGGGGGGAGGAGGGGGAGAGCAGCGAGATGCAGGGGGGGTGGAGGGGGAGAGCAGCGAGATGCAGGGGGGAGGAGGGGGAGAGCAGCGAGATGCAGGGGGGGAGTAGGGGGAGAGCAGCGAGATGCAGGGGGGGTGGAGGGGGAGAGCAGCGAGATGCAGGGGGGGTGGAGGGGGAGAGCAGAGAGATGAAGGGGGGGAGGAGAGGGAGAGCAGCGAGATGCAGGGGGGGAGGAGGGGGAGAGCAGCGAGATGCAGGGGGGAGGAGGGGGAGAGCAGCGAGATGCAGGGGGGGAGGAGGGGGAGAGCAGCGAGATGCAGGGGGGGAGGAGAGGGAGAGCAGCGAGATGCAGGAGGGAGGAGGGGGAGAGCAGCGAGATGCAGGGGGGGAGGAGGCAGAGAGCAGCGAGATGCAGGGGGGAGGAGAGGGAGAGCAGCGAGATGCAGGGGGGGAGGAGGGGGAGGAGGGGGAGAGCAGCGAGATGCAGGGGGGGTGGAGGGGGAGAGCAGCGAGATGCAGGGGGGAGGAGGGGGAGAGCAGCGAGATGCAGGGGGGGAGGAGGGGGAGAGCAGCGAGATGCAGGGGGGGAGGAGGGGGAGAGCAGCGAGATGCAGGGGGGGAGGAGGGGGAGAGCAGCGAGATGCAGGGGGGGAGGAGGGGGAGAGCAGCGAGATGCAGGGGGGGAGGAGGGGGAGAGCAGCGAGATGCAGGGGGGGAGGAGGGGGAGAGCAGCGAGATGCAGGGGGGGAGGAGGGGGAGAGCAGCGAGATGCAGGGGGGGAGGAGGGGGAGAGCAGCGAGATGCAGGGGGGGAGGAGGGGGAGAGCAGCGAGATGCAGGGGGGGAGGAGGGGGAGAGCAGCGAGATGCAGGGGGGGAGGAGGGGGAGAGCAGCGAGATGCAGGGGGGGAGGAGGGGGAGAGCAGCGAGATGCAGGGGGGGAGGAGGGGGAGAGCAGCGAGATGCAGGGGGGGAGGAGGGGGAGAGCAGCGAGATGCAGGGGGGGAGGAGGGGGAGAGCAGCGAGATGCAGGGGGGGAGGAGGGGGAGAGCAGCGAGATGCAGGGGGGGAGGAGGGGGAGAGCAGCGAGATGCAGGGGGGGAGGAGGGGGAGAGCAGCGAGATGCAGGGGGGGAGGAGGGGGAGAGCAGCGAGATGCAGGGGGGGAGGAGGGGGAGAGCAGCGAGATGCAGGGAGGTGGAGGGGGAGAGCAGTGAGATGCAGGGGGGAGGAGGGGGAGAGCAGTGAGATGCAGGGGGGGAGGAGGGGGAGAGCAGTGAGATGCAGGGGGGGAGGAGGGGGAGAGCAGTGAGATGCAGGGGGGGAGGAGGGGGAGAGCAGTGAGATGCAGGGGGGAGGAGGGGGAGAGCAGTGAGATGCAGGGGGGAGGAGGGGGAGAGCAGTGAGATGCAGGGGGGGAGGAGGGGGAGAGCAGTGAGATGCAGGGGGGAGGAGGGTAGCTTTTACCTTTTTTTACATCAGCCAAGACGTCTCGTGACGTTGCGTTCCACCGCCTGCCCTGTGACACGCAAGCCCTGCGTTCCACCGCCTGCCCCGCACCCGGGGACAGGCCGCTGCGCCGGAATGAAGGAGGGGAGCGGTGAGACACGGGTCCTGCACCCGCCGGAGCGGTGAGATGCTAAAGGGAGGAGGTGACCCGCAGTGAGATGGAGGAGAGGAGGCGGTGACCCGTGAGTCCTGCACGCGCCGGGGGAGAGACGGCACGCGCCGGGGGAGAGGCGGCACGCGCCGGGGGAGAGACTGCACGCGCTGGGGGAGAGGCGGCACGCGCTGGGGGAGAGACTGCAAGCGCTGGGGGAGAGGCGGCACGCGCTGGGGGAGAGGCGGCACGCGCTGGGGGAGAGGCGGCACGCGCTGGGGGAGAGACTGCACGCGCTGGGGGAGAGGCACATGCTCCGTCTGAATAGGGAATGCGGAGAGCAGTGAGAGGAACCGGAAATGGCGGAACGTCACTTCCGGATTTACATGCTGCTTTTTCCTTTATTATAGAGTGCAGGCCCAGGGAGAAAGTAATAAGATGCAGTGTGATGCAGGGGGAGAGAGAACAGTGTGATGCGGGGGGGAGAGAACAGTGTGATGCAGGGGGAGAGAGAACAGTGTGATGCAGGGGGAGAGAGAACAGTGTGAGGCAGGGGGAGAGAGAACAGTGTGATGCGGGGGGGAGAGAACAGTGTGATGCAGGGGGAGAGAGAACAGTGTGATGCATGGGGGGAGAGAACAGTGTGATGCAGGGGGGAGAGAACAGTGTGATGCAGGGGGGGAGAGAACAGTGTGATGCAGGGGGGAGAGAACAGTGTGATGCAGGGGGGGAGAGAACAGTGTGATGCAGGGGGAGAGAGAACAGTGTGATGCAGGGGGAGAGAGAACAGTATGATGCAGGGGGGAGAGAACAGTGTGATGCAGGGGGGGAGAGAACAGTGTGATGCAGGGGAGAGAGAAAACAGTGTGAGGCAGGGGGAGAGAGAACAGTGTGATGCAGGGGGAGAGAGAAAACAGTGTGAGGCAGGGGGAGAGAGAACAGTGTGATGGGGGGGAGAGAGAACGGTGTGATGCAGGGGGAGAGAGAACGGTGTGATGCAGGGGGAGAAAACAGTGTGATGCAGGGGGGAGAGAACAGTGTGATGCAGGGGAGAGAGAACAGTGTGATGCAGGGGAGAGAGAACAGTGTGATGCAGGGGGGGAGAGAACAGTGTGATGCAGGGGGAGAGAGAACAGTGTGATGCAGGGGGGGGGGGAACAGTGTGATGCAGGGGGAGAGAACAGTGTGATGCAGGGGGGAGAGAGAGAACAGTGTGATGCAGGGGGAGAGAGAACCGTGTGATGCAGGGGGGGAGAGAGAACAGTGTGATGCAGGGGGGAGAGAGAACAGTGTGATGCAGGGGGGAGAGAGAACAGTGTGATGCAGGGGGGGAGAGAACAGTGTGATGCAGGGGGAGAGAGAACAGTGTGATGCATGGGGGGAGAGAGAACAGTGTGATGCAGGGGGGGAGAGAGCAGTGTGATGCATGGGGGGAGAGAACAGTGTGATGCAGGGGGGGAGATAACAGTGTGATGCAGGGGGAGAGAGAATAGTTTGATGCAGGGGAGAGAGTAGTGTGATGCAGGGGGAGAGAGAGTAATGTGATGCAGGGGGGAGAGAGAACAGTGTGATGCATGGGGGGAGAGAGTAGTGTGATGTAGAGGGGGAGAGAGTAGAGTGAGGCAGGGGGGGAGAGAGTAGTGTGATGCAGGGGGAGAGAGAGTAGTGTAATGCAGGGGGAGAGAGAACAGTGTGATGCATGGGGGGAGAGAGTAGTGTGATGTAGAGGGGGAGAGAGTAGAGTGAGGCAGGGGGGGAGACAGTAGTGTGATGCATGGGGAGAGAACAGTGTGATGCAGGGGGGCAGTGTGGTGCGGGGGGGAGTGATGCAGGGGGGCAGTGTGATGCAGGGGGGCAGTGTGATGCGGGGGCAGTGTGATGCGGGGGGTAGTGTGATGCGGGGGGGCAGTGTGATGCGGGGGGGCAGTGTGATGCGGGGGCAGTGTGATGCGGGGGGGCAGTGTGATGCAGGGGATGTCACGGGAGAACAAAGAAAAGGAATGATGCAACACTCACCTAGTATCCATCCGGATTAAAAGAACGGTGCATTGGGATAACCATATATCAGAACAGAAATGTAAACAGAAAGTTACACAAGTTCCCAAATTAGCTGCACTCGTATTCTCGTTGTGTAATGGGCTAGCGTAGTCAGGGATATTGTATCATCCCGTAGGAGAGATAATGTATCTCTTGCTACACATTGACACACTTGGTGGGATGCTAATATAGGCGCAAAACAAATACATTTTATTTAATTTTAACAGCGACGATTTTAAAAATATACAAACATGATTATTACAATTCCCCAGGGGGCGGCCCGGTAAAGAATCCTGACGGAAGGTAATTTAGGTAGATAGTTCTATACTCTGTCCGGTTAGATCTTGGTGAACCCCAATGTCTTGGATCAGGATAATTAGTAACTGATAGAACCTATATTACTTGATAATAACCATCATTATTATAAACCAATGTGGTGCTGGCAGAAAAGGAGAGAGTAGTCTCAGGCAGTATCTGTTAGAATAATACTACATATACAGTATTAATCTTGTAGAATAATGCTACATATATTGACCGTGTATCAGACAGGGGAAGTATATTCCAGTGCTGGTAAGTCACAGTGTCCAGTTATCTCTGCATAGAGGCCTAACAGTGTGTACGCAGTGCAGATTCCACAGTCTCTATGGTAGTGCTGCTGCAGGACAAATATATTTTCCTCTGCCAAAAATAAATTCTAGCATCCCACAAAGGTATTAAAAACTACACACCTGCTGTATATATATATATATATATATATATATATATATATATATGTATGTATGTGTATATATATATATTTATATATATATATAAAGATCAAACAGTCAGCACTCTGATGTAAAACAAAAGGCAGTTGCTAGTCCCATAGGGATCCACATAACATACAAACCAGCCCAAAGACCAGTAAGGAGACAGCAACCAACGTGGTATAATCCAAAGAAGTCTGTATTGAAATAAACAGGTACACGAAAGCCAACGTTTCGGTCTCTCAGGGAGACCTTCCTCAGGGCCGTGCAAACACCACACTAACAGTGACCCTACTTATATACCCACACCCCTAGTGCAACCAATTAAACATAACCAATCACCAGCAACCTGTCATGATTTACCTGTTATGCAGCTGAGCACCGTTGAGAAACAACCAATGCCTGGACCAGAAGGAGTCATGCGGAGCCACAAGCAGAAAAAAGCAATGTGGTAATCAAAGGCAGCCAACTCAGGCATCTGAGTCTGTAGATTCACGAGCAGGGAAACCCCACCCGTGATCCAGGCTGCCTGCTCTGATGTCTATAGCCTGCGACCGGTGTCGGGAGCTACAGCGCGTCACCTGACTAGCCTGCGCGTCATAGGGCAAAGTGTGAGCCGGGGAGCCAATGGGAAACATCCATGCGCACTGGAAAGGTACGCAGTACCCTAATGGAGGAACCCTGGCAACCAAGGACGCCAGCACACAGTCCGCGCAGGCGCAGTAGTAAACACTGATAGAAAGGGCAGCGCTGCACCCACAGCACTAATGCAAGGCAGACACACGAGCAAAAAGGGCTGTGGCTGAAAGTAAAGCCACAAAAGGCAGTGGTCAAGGTCCCAGGAGTACCAGCTGCACCCCACAATATAAAACATGACAATAAAAAGACAATCAAAAACAAGGGAGTGACAGTGTGCAAGGGAAGTGAAGCTATGGAGGAACAATGTCCACACGTCAAAAATATGCATGCAAACATGAAAATAAACATTCAAATATGGTCAAGGATCAAAGCAAGCAAAAATCAATGCGTAGGTAGCCATAAACAATTTACAAAAAACAGCCCAGTTTGAGCTCTTCGTTCAGTCCCCCTGGTGCCATAGTCCGCAGTTCAAAAATGAGTCTGGCCTCCTGTTGTAGCAAGATCTTGCCTCTGTCACCACCACGCGTAGGGATAGGGACCTGCAGGATAGGCATGCATCTAAGCGTTGCTAAGGAGTGTCTATGTTCTTTAAAATGTCTCGCGACAGGGAGACATTTAAGGTCCATGTCATCGCCACCGCTCACTAGGGCTTTCCTGATGGTAGTACGGTGCATGGCCATCCGCTCCTTTAGCATCCTCACAGTTTTTCCAATATATAGAAGTCCACAGGGGCATCTGATGTAATATACCACAAATTTGGATTCACAATTAAGTGCCTGTTGGAGTTTGATGGGAATGCCACTGTGGGGATGATTGTAGCTGGGGCCCAATTGCATGAACTGGCAGTTAGTACAGCCATGACATCGATATGAGCCTGGTTTCTTGACCAACCAGGACTTGGAGGTGGCATATATCTCTGTTGGATCCGATCCTGTCACCATGTCACCAATACTAGGGCCGCGACGGAAGCAGAACAACGGTGGTTCCTTGGCACATGTGCCTATCCTCTCATCATTTTGTAAGATCCGCCAATTCCCCCGGATGCATCGCTTGATGTCATTGGAGGCGGTGCTGAAAGTGCTGACTATGTTGAGTCTGTTAGTCTCCGTTTGTTTAGGAACTGATGTCAGTAATAAGCTCCTGTCAACCTGTTCCACCTTTTGTAAGGCGTACTGGATGTCTTTTTCACAATAGCCCCTCTCTCGAAAGCGGGCAGCCATATGACCCAAAGCCCTTATGGACTCCGCTGGATCAGTTGTGATCCTCTTCACTCTTAAAAGCTGTGAGTAGGGGAGACCCCTTTTGAGTGGCAAGGGATGGTGGCTGGATGCACACAGCAATGAGTTCTTGTCAGTGCTCTTCCGGTACAGTCTTGTAGCCAACGAGCCGCCAGACTTGTATACTATCGTGTCTAAGAAAGCAATTTCTTTAGAGCTGTGACTGAGAGTGAAGCGTATGGTGGAAGGAATGTTATTCAGAGAAGCCACAAACGCCAGCAGATCTTTTTCGCTGCCACCCCACAAAATGAACACATCATCAATGTAGCGTAGATATTTGACAATGTGGTGTCCATAAGTCACATCATGGAGTATATGGGTCTGCTCGTACTGGTCCATGAACAGATTCGCATAGGATGACGCCATATTGGACCCCATGGCCGTCCCTGTCAGCTGTAAGTAATGGTGCTTCTCGAACCTGAAGAAATTTTTATGCAGAATAACCTCAATCAGTAGCATGAGAAATTCCACCGGGGGACCCTGTTGTACACCAGATGTTTCAAATTTGGCGCGGACTGCTTCCAGGCCCTCCGTGTGGGGGATGTTGGTATAAAGACTAGACACATCTAGTGTGGCAAAAATATAGTCAGATGTATCTATGGATATGTCACCGAGCTGTTTGATAAAGTCTGTGGTGTCCTTGATGTATGAACCCATGCTGGCTACCAGTGGCTGTAGGTAGAAATCCACAAATTGTGAGAGCGGGTGGCATAACGATCCACGGGCTGATATGATGGGTCTGCCCGGAGGTGCTGTACAGGACTTGTGGATTTTGGGCAGAGTGTATAGCACTGGCATAACCGGATGATCTTGTGTCAAGAATTTACTGGTCTCCTCTGTGATCCAAGTGTTATTAAGACCAAGTTGGATGATTCCATCTATTTCTCTTTTGTATGCTGTTGTTGGGTCCCCAGGCAAGCGTCTGTAGTGATGTACTACCAGGAGCTGTTGTTCAATTTCTTCTCTGTAATACTGATAGTTGAGGATCACTATCCCCCCACCTTTATCCGCAGCCCTCACAATGATGTTTTTATTGTCTCGTAATGTTTTGAGGGCAGCTCGTTCATCTCTGGAAAGGTTATTAAAACTTGTCTTGTGATTCTTAAGGATATTACGAGAGTCCTTGGTCACCAGATTCATGAACGTAGCAATGTTCGGATTGGTGGAGTGAGGATCAAATGTGCTTCTAGGCTTAAATGGAGTTACCTCGGTGCCCCCGGGTGGATCTTTTAGTCCACTCCTGGAAAAATAGTCTTTCAACTTCAGATGTCTGTGTAATTTGTACATATCGACCTCCCATTTGAAGGCATCTTGGGTGTGGGTAGGCACAAAGGAAAGGCCTTTTAGTAAAATACTGGTCTCAGCACTTGATAGTGGGTAGTCCGATAGATTGTATATCACCGTCTCACCGGCTGTGTCTTGGATCCCCTTGCCGTTTTTCCTGCGCGAGCGGGATAACGCCGATCTCCGGCCACCTCTCCTGTTATATCTCCTGGTGTGGAGCCGTGTGGGGGTATTCTGGCCCGACCCCCATCTCCTGATCCTAAAAAAGGTTCCATAGGGGCACTGTCTGGGGCATCAGATTGGTCGGTATCGCTGGTGGTGTATCCCATTCGGCCAGCACTACTGCGCTTGGACCGTGACTGGTAACGGCGTTGTGGTCCACTTCTTGCGCCTTTGGTCTCTCCAAGGCCCAGTAGCCACCGGTAGACGTTCCTCTCCTTGTAGTCTGTTGTCACCTGTCGAAGCTTCTCCTTTTTGAATTTGATAAGGTTGTCCCGATATGTATCCACCGTAGTTTTACGGGACTAGCAACTGCCTTTTGTTTTACATCAGAGTGCTGACTGTTTGATCTTTGTTACTTATTTTTATGAGTCGTGCACCTACGTACCTGTATATTGTCCTCCTCTACTGTGGCGCAGCGAGGAAGGGTATTTACTGACGGAAACTGCCATTTTGCTATTTTTATTTTCTATATGTGACATTGTATTTATATGCTATGGAGGAATTTGCTGATATCACAGGAATTTTCTCTTCCTTATCGGATGTGGCTGGCTTCAGCGATGCAGAGGTGGCTCAGATCCGCTTCGCGGAGTCATTTGAATCAGTGGTGGGGCCAGACAAGGCAGCGGACATCTTCAATTATCTCATTAAATTAAAGAAGCGTGAAGTGGATTTTTTCTTACATGGGGTCACCCTATCCCACTATCACAAGGAGAGGATGCTGCCCAGAGGCTTCAGGGTGAAAAACCAACCCACTATAGGTAGGAATGATGTTGAGTTCTGCAAGCGCTGGATAGCCATTTTAAATAAATGCTCGTTCGACCTGATGATTCTGGTCATTGACCAATCAAGTAAAGAGATTGCGAAAATCAAGAAGGATATAGAGCTGATAGACATTAAGCATGGGGGGATCCTAGCGGCGGACACAGGCACGGACTGGACTGACAAAATTAAAACTACGGTGGATACATATCGGGACAACCTTATCAAATTCAAAAAGGAGAAGCTTCGACAGGTGACAACAGACTACAAGGAGAGGAACGTCTACCGGTGGCTACTGGGCCTTGGAGAGACCAAAGGCGCAAGAAGTGGACCACAACGCCGTTACCAGTCACGGTCCAAGCGCAGTGGTGCTGGCCGAATGGGATACACCACCAGCGATACCGACCAATCTGATGCCCCAGACAGTGCCCCTATGGAACCTTTTTTAGGATCAGGAGATGGGGGTCGGGCCAGAATACCCCCACACGGCTCCACACCAGGAGATATAACAGGAGAGGTGGCCGGAGATCGGCGTTATCCCGCTCGCGCAGGAAAAACGGCAAGGGGATCCAAGACACAGCCGGTGAGACGGTGATATACAATCTATCGGACTACCCACTATCAAGTGCTGAGACCAGTATTTTACAAAAAGGCCTTTCCTTTGTGCCTACCCACACCCAAGATGCCTTCAAATGGGAGGTCGATATGTACAAATTACACAGACATCTGAAGTTGAAAGACTATTTTTCCAGGAGTGGACTAAAAGATCCACCCGGGGGCACCGAGGTAACTCCATTTAAGCCTAGAAGCACATTTGATCCTCACTCCACCAATCCGAACATTGCTACGTTCATGAATCTGGTGACCAAGGACTCTCGTAATATCCTTAAGAATCACAAGACAAGTTTTAATAACCTTTCCAGAGATGAACGAGCTGCCCTCAAAACATTACGAGACAATAAAAACATCATTGTGAGGGCTGCGGATAAAGGTGGGGGGATAGTGATCCTCAACTATCAGTATTACAGAGAAGAAATTGAACAACAGCTCCTGGTAGTACATCACTACAGACGCTTGCCTGGGGACCCAACAACAGCATACAAAAGAGAAATAGATGGAATCATCCAACTTGGTCTTAATAACACTTGGATCACAGAGGAGACCAGTAAATTCTTGACACAAGATCATCCGGTTATGCCAGTGCTATACACTCTGCCCAAAATCCACAAGTCCTGTACAGCACCTCCGGGCAGACCCATCATATCAGCCCGTGGATCGTTATGCCACCCGCTCTCACAATTTGTGGATTTCTACCTACAGCCACTGGTAGCCAGCATGGGTTCATACATCAAGGACACCACAGACTTTATCAAACAGCTCGGTGACATATCCATAGATACATCTGACTATATTTTTGCCACACTAGATGTGTCTAGTCTTTATAGCAACATCCCCCACACGGAGGGCCTGGAAGCAGTCCGCGCCAAATTTGAAACATCTGGTGTACAACAGGGTCCCCCGGTGGAATTTCTCATGCTACTGATTGAGGTTATTCTGCATAAAAATTTCTTCAGGTTCGAGAAGCACCATTACTTACAGCTGACAGGGACGGCCATGGGGTCCAATATGGCGCCATCCTATGCGAATCTGTTCATGGACCAGTACGAGCAGACCCATATACTCCATGATGTGACTTATGGACACCACATTGTCAAATATCTACGCTACATTGATGATGTGTTCATTTTGTGGGGTGGCAGCGAAAAAGATCTGCTGGCGTTTGTGGCTTCTCTGAATAACATTCCTTCCACCATACGCTTCACTCTCAGTCACAGCTCTAAAGAAATTGCTTTCTTAGACACGATAGTATACAAGTCTGGCGGCTCGTTGGCTACAAGACTGTACCGGAAGAGCACTGACAAGAACTCATTGCTGTGTGCATCCAGCCACCATCCCTTGCCACTCAAAAGGGGTCTCCCCTACTCACAGCTTTTAAGAGTGAAGCGGATCACAACTGATCCAGCGGAGTCCATAAGGGCTTTGGGTCATATGGCTGCCCGCTTTCGAGAGAGGGGCTATTGTGAAAAAGACATCCAGTACGCCTTACAAAAGGTGGAACAGGTTGACAGGAGCTTATTACTGACATCAGTTCCTAAACAAACGGAGACTAACAGACTCAACATAGTCAGCACTTTCAGCACCGCCTCCAATGACATCAAGCGATGCATCCGGGGGAATTGGCGGATCTTACAAAATGATGAGAGGATAGGCACATGTGCCAAGGAACCACCGTTGTTCTGCTTCCGTCGCGGCCCTAGTATTGGTGACATGGTGACAGGATCGGATCCAACAGAGATATATGCCACCTCCAAGTCCTGGTTGGTCAAGAAACCAGGCTCATATCGATGTCATGGCTGTACTAACTGCCAGTTCATGCAATTGGGCCCCAGCTACAATCATCCCCACAGTGGCATTCCCATCAAACTCCAACAGGCACTTAATTGTGAATCCAAATTTGTGGTATATTACATCAGATGCCCCTGTGGACTTCTATATATTGGAAAAACTGTGAGGATGCTAAAGGAGCGGATGGCCATGCACCGTACTACCATCAGGAAAGCCCTAGTGAGCGGTGGCGATGACATGGACCTTAAATGTCTCCCTGTCGCGAGACATTTTAAAGAACATAGACACTCCTTAGCAACGCTTAGATGCATGCCTATCCTGCAGGTCCCTATCCCTACGCGTGGTGGTGACAGAGGCAAGATCTTGCTACAACAGGAGGCCAGACTCATTTTTGAACTGCGGACTATGGCACCAGGGGGACTGAACGAAGAGCTCAAACTGGGCTGTTTTTTGTAAATTGTTTATGGCTACCTACGCATTGATTTTTGCTTGCTTTGATCCTTGACCATATTTGAATGTTTATTTTCATGTTTGCATGCATATTTTTGACGTGTGGACATTGTTCCTCCATAGCTTCACTTCCCTTGCACACTGTCACTCCCTTGTTTTTGATTGTCTTTTTATTGTCATGTTTTATATTGTGGGGTGCAGCTGGTACTCCTGGGACCTTGACCACTGCCTTTTGTGGCTTTACTTTCAGCCACAGCCCTTTTTGCTCGTGTGTCTGCCTTGCATTAGTGCTGTGGGTGCAGCGCTGCCCTTTCTATCAGTGTTTACTACTGCGCCTGCGCGGACTGTGTGCTGGCGTCCTTGGTTGCCAGGGTTCCTCCATTAGGGTACTGCGTACCTTTCCAGTGCGCATGGATGTTTCCCATTGGCTCCCCGGCTCACACTTTGCCCTATGACGCGCAGGCTAGTCAGGTGACGCGCTGTAGCTCCCGACACCGGTCGCAGGCTATAGACATCAGAGCAGGCAGCCTGGATCACGGGTGGGGTTTCCCTGCTCGTGAATCTACAGACTCAGATGCCTGAGTTGGCTGCCTTTGATTACCACATTGCTTTTTTCTGCTTGTGGATCCGCATGACTCCTTCTGGTCCAGGCATTGGTTGTTTCTCAACGGTGCTCAGCTGCATAACAGGTAAATCATGACAGGTTGCTGGTGATTGGTTATGTTTAATTGGTTGCACTAGGGGTGTGGGTATATAAGTAGGGTCACTGTTAGTGTGGTGTTTGCACGGCCCTGAGGAAGGTCTCCCTGAGAGACCGAAACGTTGG
This sequence comes from Ascaphus truei, assembly GCF_040206685.1. Classification (NCBI taxonomy): domain Eukaryota; kingdom Metazoa; phylum Chordata; class Amphibia; order Anura; family Ascaphidae; genus Ascaphus; species Ascaphus truei. The sequence continues at coordinate 78,597 of NW_027457314.1, forward strand.
CTTTCGTGTACCTGTTTATTTCAATACAGACTTCTTTGGATTATACCACGTTGGTTGCTGTCTCCTTACTGGTCTTTGGGCTGGTTTGTATGTTATATATATATATATATATATATATATACAGTGGTCGACAAATCACCAAAAAATCTACTCGCCGAACAAAAAAATCTACTCGCCACCGAGTACCACACGTGTGCTGCTTGGGCCAATAGGAGCTCGCCACGATGTTAAATCCACTCGCCTGGGGCGTGCAAATGTATAGGTTTGTCGAACACTATATATATATATATATATATATATATATATATATATTAGACCATACGATACCGGTTGCAACACGACATCAAGGGACAGCACGCAGGTAAGTAAATCATGAATTTTCTATATTTGATAGAAGACACAAAAACCGACGTTTCGGTCCCCCAGTGGGACCTTTCTCAAGGTGGTGTCGGTTTTTGTGTCTTCTATCAAATATAGAAAATTTATGATTTACTTACCTGCGTGCTGTCCCTTGATGTCGTGTTGCAACCGGTATCGTATGGTCTGTTATTGCTTTATGGGATAAGCACCAAAACTTATTTACTTGCATATGGTGTGCCGGCTGTGCATTGGATTCTATATATATATATTGTGGTGCCGTCGCTGCCCTCTAGGGGCTAGAGTGGGGCAGTTGTGGGACTTTACAGCTCTCATAGTGTTAATTATTCTGGACAGGTCTGTGCAGCTGTGAGTTAATGAGCTAATTAGCCTAGCCTGTATAGTCAGGAAGTGATACAGAGATTCCCCCCCCCCCCATGCTGCCAGACACACACTGTTGAGAGTTATACAGACAGGGTGAGAGAAGCTGCTGTAGACTGATCTGAAAGGAGACCTGCTGCAGGTACACTGGGTAAAGTGGGGAAAAGAGTTTAGTTCTCCCACGACTAGTTAGGGACTAAGCAGTATTAGTCAGTACTCCTGGAAGGAGTTAGGTCTTTTATTTCCGTTTTGTGCTATGAGTTAACCCTGTACCTGCTTTATACCCTGTAAATAAACCCCTGCTTAGAGTAATACAGTGTTTCCTGCCTTTGATCTGGACAAAAGATCCGACGCTGGGACTGAGACGTCACAATATATATATATATATATATATATATATATATATATATATATATAACAGAGGGGCAGCTGGCACTCCCATCAAAGTGAAATTGTATGGTGCCTGTCCTATAGAAATAAACAGAGAAAGCAGTCACCCCTAGCAAGGGAAGACAAAGAACAGCACAAAAGGATAAATGGCAACAAAAAAACCTGTATTCAGATGGTACAGCACAAACAAGACCAACGTTTCGGTCCTTGTAGGATCTTCCTCAGGGTAGCCTGAATAAATTTTCATGCATTTTTATGGTGTCTCGTCCGTTTTTATATTATTTATTAAAACTTTTTTATTTTCGTTTGAGTGACCTTTGCGGCTTACCCTATCTAGGGAATAGGCTATTTAGTGGCCTCCTATGAGATGACATTTTCCCTTACTATGTCAGCTACAAATAGTGCAATTACAGGGGGCGTTATATAATCCTTGCTGATTATGTGTGTGTTTATGCTGTAATTTTCTCCCTTGCACCAGGTAGTTTACCTTTGTGTTCCATGGTTGTTTGTTTGGTGAAGCGACGTGCCCCCTGTGTATCTTAGATTGTAGGGGAGACAGGTGAGAGGTAGGAAGGCCGGACAGCAGGAGGTTACAGTAATCGAGACGGGAGAGAATGAGGGCCTGAGTCAATGTTTGAGCAGTCGAGTAACAGAGGAAAGGGCGTATCTTTGGGATATTACTGAGGAAAAAGCGACAGGTTTTCTGTAGAAACGTTTTGAATGTGAGAGCGGAATCGAGTGTGACCCCTAGGCAGCGCGCTTTGGGCTACTGGGTGAATGTTGGTACTCCCAACAGTAATGTGGAAGGAGGTAGAAGGGCCAGGTTTGGGAGGAAGTATGAGGAGCTCTGTTTTAGCCATGTTGAGTTTAAGGCGGCGGAGGGCCATCCAGGATGATATAGCAGAGAGACATTCAGAAATGTTGGTCTTTACAGCAGGTGTAAGGTCAGGGGTTGAAAAGTACATTTGTGTGACGTCAGCATAGAGGTGATATTTAAACCCAAGGGATGTGATTAGGTCACCTAGAGAGAGTGTGTACAGAGAAAAGAGAATGGGTCCCAGGACAGAGCGATCAATAGAGGAGGAGGTGTTAGCAAAGCGCAAAAAGAGAAAAAAACATCAGTCAAAATAGATAAAAACTTTATAAATTTACTCAAAATAAATTCACATAATAAAAGGATCCTAGTAGACTCAGATGAACCACACAGCCCAAGCACTAAAAGGGGTTCCCATCTCCAAAACCCCACAGAACTATAGATGTAATGTCGCAGGGTGAAGCTAAAGTTGATATAACAGCTTACTATGAGGAAGGGAATAACCCGTGTGGGGCTGTAAATTGTATCAACTTAACATGTGTTACTAAGCTAAATTAAACATATTAGCACTAATGAGTTTAGTACAGACATAGTAATATAGTGCTGTTTGAAATACCTATATACTGTTTGAAATACCTATAGACTAAACATATGTTGCCATGCTAAAATGACATCGTGGCTCTAATAGAGTGAACCTAATACAGACATGATAATATGCTGCTATAAATGACTAAACTTGATTTTGAACTAAAATGAGGATTCTAATCAAACTAATATCAAAATAAAAATGACATGAATCAACAGTTGACAACATCTAAAAAATAATAATAAACCCTCCTCACATATAAATACTAATAACCCTACTAATGAAACACCGCTGCCAAATGTACATTGAGGAAAAAATAATAAATTAATAAGGAGTATACGCAGATGAAAAATACAGATAAAAATCACAGATAAAAAATAAATACATAAAAAAGTGTAAATGCACTGGTGATATTGGAAATGAAATCAGGAAATATCCCACATAAGGGCAACTATGATCTTATTTTAGAAAAGGGACCAATTCTATCAATTCATTGAGCCCGCCTGGTGACTTGCTCCCCAATGTAAAAATCCAAAACGGCTCTCTTTGCAAGAGATTCAAATCTCGATCCCCTCTTCTGGGGTCTCTTGCAACTACTTCAACCCCCCTAAACTGTAATCTGTTGCTTTTACCATGGTGATGGGTCAGAAAATGCTGAGATAAATTGTGAATCGTTCTCCCTTTATCTAGGTTACTTTGAGCATTTTTGATCAGATTAATGTGTTCATCAATTCGAATTTTAACTGGTCTAATAGTTTTTCCCACATACCTTAAGATTGCGCTGTCAGTTAATTACATACACCACAAAGGGTGTGTGGCAGCTGATAAAATCATTGATGGGATGTTCCCTGTTTCTAACGTCATATATATTTTTGTCACGTGACATATATGGACACATCACACACTTGCCACATACAAAATTCCCTTTGGGTTTCCGTAAAAAGCTACCACATGGATGTTGAACAATTGCATTTTTCTTGAGCGCACTCGGCGCCAATACATTTTTCAAATTCTTGGCTTTCCTTAAAGCTATTTTAGGTTTTGGAGTTAACTGATTATGTAAACCGGGGGTCCATACGTAGGAAACCCCAATGTTTCTGTAGTATCTTCCTAATTTCCTGGTTACAAAATCCCGTAACAAAGGTGTATCACTGTGCATATCTCCCTTGCCTATTTCAACAAATTTGGCCTTGGAAATGAAAACTTCTTCCCTAGGATATTCTCTACGCTTCTTGATCGATTTGTCAATCAAGGTAGAATCATATCCTTTGTCAATAAACCTCTTGGCTATTATTTGTGATTGTTCGTTAAAATCCGATACCCTGGAGCAATTTCTACGAACCCTTAATTGTTGGCCATAAGGTATATTATTGAGCCAATGACGTGAGTGATTGCTCCGATAATCAAGGTAGGAATTGACGTCCACTTTAAAATAAAGGTTTACTAATAATTTCATTATCAACAATCTTCAGATTTAAATCCAAGAAGTTTATCTCGAAGTTACTGTTTTCTCCACTAAGAACAATGTTTTTGGTGTTACTGTTTAAATGATTGATAAATCTATCCAGATCATGTTCAGATCTTGCCCATTGTCATCGATATACCTTTTGTAGTATATCAAATGTCGGCTAAACTAATTTTGACACCAAATGAATTCCAATTCCCACATCTCCATTAATAAACCCGCATAATTGGGGGCAAAACAGGTCCCCATGGCCGTCCCAGTGGTCTGGAGATAGAATTGTCCTTCAAAAAGAAAATAATTGTGTTGAAGTATAAAAAGAATACTATCAATGATGAATTGTTGAAGAATTGAAAGAGTGTTATCTTGGTGCAGAAAATGAGTGACCGCTTCAAACCCCTGTGCATGGTGAATACAGGTGTAAAGAGATGCAACATCCAAAGTTACCCGAAGAAAATGATCTTCCCAAGTGATGTTACTGAGTGAGTTTAAAACTTCAGTACTGTCATGTAAAAAAGAAGGAAGTAAAGCTGTGAGAGGTGTAAGAAAAGTGTCGACATACTGTGAAAGGTTGGATGTAATAAAATTTTTGGTGGATCCCCCTGGTCGTCCCATTGTGTCTGGAACAGATTCTATTACATCCCAACTTTGCTCCATGTATCTGTATTTTCCTCTCTCCCTTGCTCACCTGGCTTTCCTTAAGTAAACGGTTCTTACAGGGCCAGTTATTATATCTGGATACTGAGTGGGAGATTCTCCGTGTTTCAGGTGCCTATAAAGTGTGACGATGTTGCTGTCTATTTCTCCATGGAGGAATGGGAGTATTTAGAAGGACACATGGAGTCTTACAAGAATGTGATGGAGAATAACCAGAACCTCAGCTCACTGGGTAAGAGGAGGTTCCTCTCATTGTAATAGGGATGTCCGTCCTGTGGGGATCCATCAAAAAGAAGCTCAGGTTATGGTTCATGACCCCATCTTAAAAGGACACAGAAATATCCTTCTATGATTTACAGGAAGGCTGAGAGTATAAAAAGTAAATAAAAAGGAGCAGTCATCCAACTTAAGGGGTGGATATTCCCAATGGAATATGCAGCAACAATCAGCAGAAAGTCTCCAAAAGAAGAGAAACAGACCATATAGACGGCAAATATATTGGTATATAGTAAAAGTACAAATGGAGGCTTACACTTAGGATTAAAAAAGATTGCGTGATCAGTAGCGGGTGGCAGGTGCACAGTGGGTCGCGATCTCTCTGTGTACTGCGCTGTTCTCTCCTGACCCGATGCCGAGGAACTGGCGGAAAAGCCCTTCTCTTTGTGGTGGTGGTGACTGCGTTTGTACCCTGTGGCCAAGGGTCTCAATCTATTCGAGCAGAGGACTCGTAAAGATCACTGTAACAGGGGAGTAATCCCTGTTCAAGTAAAGTGCCTTTAATCTAGCAGTGTGGTGGTTAACTGCTGGTAGTCAATTAATAAACACCACCTGCCTGATCTAGATTGCTTACAAAAGCCTGTCTGTTGAGACAGGAAGTGACTCCTTAGCTCACTTGTGGGCTGAACTTTGGAGACAGAGCAGTGTTCTTGAGTCTCCCAGGAGAGACTGACCAAGAGAACACAGATCTCTGGAGCTGACCGGTCTTGAGCTCTGCACAGCATAGCTGATTGCAAGACACCAAATAAGTCTTCTAAACCTGGATGCTGATATTTTCTGTGCACGCATGGGTGCGGTTCCAGGAGAGCAGAGAAGCTTACTCTACAGCAGCTAACAGATAAGACTTTTATTCTTAAGAGACTGCTTATATCTGCTTATTTCATGCTATATGTTTTTGGGCTGCGAGTCATGCTTAACTAAGGGTCTTGTGAATTGCATATTATTTCACTAGAGCCACCCCCAAGTGAATAGAAGCTCTGTTTCCCCCTGTGTTTGGATGATTTCCTGATGAAAAGGAAAAGGCACAATAAAGCCTTATTATAATTTCACCTTATAAAAGTCTCCAATTGTGTAACTCTGTGAACGTCCGTCTACAATCACCATACGGAAGTGCAGGAGGAGAATTGATCCTGGTGACCGATATAATTACATCCACGGTTGCAGAGCACAGAGTGGTAACATGTCCCTAACATGTCATGCTAATTATACAGTTATTTGATGTACGTGCAATACTCACCTGTTTTACTAATACAACCATATTTTATTATACTACACCATGAGGTTTTTTGCGCTGTTTCTCTTTTTGTTTCTGTTCTAGGATAATGCATGGCTAAGAAAGTGGTGCAGGAAGGAGGGGTTTGGGTTTTTAGAGCACTGGGACTCCTTTTCTGAGAGGTGCCATCTATATTCTAGGGACGCATTGCACCTCAATGAAGAGGGATCTTCTGTGCTAGGGGGGAGAATGCTAAAAAGGCTGGAGGAGATTTTAAACTAGGATGGAAGGGGGAGGGAGATGAAACAGATAACGAACTTAATGGAATAGAGGAGGATACAAGGTGGTATGGCGGTAGAATGGGGGCAAGTGCGAGTTTGACAAGCAGTGAGACACCCCTAGTAAATACAGATAATACTAGAAAACTTCTAAAGACTAAACCAAGTGGGCGCAGAAAGGAAGGAGCAGATAAGATAATAGTACAGGCTGAAAAAAAACTTAAATGTATGCTTGCTAATGCAAGAAGCCTGACAGATAAAATGGGGGAGCTTGAATTAATAGCTGCAAGGGAGCAGTATGATATCATAAGCATTACTGAAACAAGGTGGGATGAAACTCATGACTGGACAGTTCATTTAGAGGGTTATTCCCTTTTTCGGATGGATCGAACAAATAGAAGGGGAGGTGGAGTATGTTTATATGTTTAGTCTTGATTGTTTACTTTTCAGTCTTGACATTACATTTGTCCTTTGCTCCCCTATTGTTTCTCTTTTTTCCACGTTCTAAGGATCTGAGTGGGGTTTGAGCAACTAGGACTCTTTCTTGGGGATACTTACTATCATTCATCACTGTAGTATCTTACACTATTACATTGTGTTCCAACTCCTTCTCCCCGCCTCTAGTGCCCCTGGTTTGAGTTAGCGCCCTACTTTCTGTTCTTTTATAACAAAAAAAAACAGGTTTTTGGGGGTGCTTAAAGACAATTATATGACCCAAATTATTGAGGAACCAACCAGGAGAGGGGCAGACAGGAACTCCTCCAACAGGAGGCAGTAAATGATGCACAGCCGACGTCACGAAGAAGCGGAGGGAGGCAAGACTGGTGACTACTAAGGCTTTATTGAACAAGTGTAGTGCTGACGGATCCTCTGACGCGTTTCAGCCCATGAGGCCTTTGTCAAAGAATGATCCGTCAGACATGCTGAACAGCCTGATATAGCCCGTTCAAGACACAACACCTGTGATACCGCTCATCAACTGATGAGCCAAAGATGTGGGCTAGCACCTTCTAATATCAGAGATATATACAACATAAAATAGTTTCAAATAGGACAAGAAATGTATACAAACTCATTAAGTGCCATATATATATATATACCAATGATGTTAAATAAACGTCTGGTCCACAAGATAAAAAATTAAAAACAAGAATGTCAGACAATACACAAATGTCAAAAAATATAAATGATATAAATTGTAACCATGTATCATCACACCCAATTGAATAGCATAGAACTGCACCAACAAATGTACTATCAAGAAAATAAATAAATGAAGGAAAAGATATTCAACATAAGTAAATATACGATTAATAATGAAAAAATGCAAAAAGGAAGAGAGGGAGGGGGAGGGAAAGGAAAGACGGGGAAGGGGTGAGGGGGGGGAGATGGAGGGAGGGAAGAGAGGAAAGGAAAAGGAGACAAGGAAAGAAGGAGAAAAATAATTAGTCATGAAGAAAGTGCTGTAATTCCCATTCCACATTTAAACCATGTGGTTGCAAGGTGTTAAGCGAAAAAATCCATAGCATTTCTTTTCTATTGAGGCAGTTGAGCCTATTACCACCCCTGATTCTTTGAGCAACATGCTCAATGCCAAAAAATCTGAAGTTAGTGAGCCCACCAAACGGGCATTCAGTGAAGTGTTTAGACACTGGATGTAATGTTTCTTTTTTGTTGATTAATCTAATATGTTCTGAAATTCTAACGTAATGGCCTGATGGTTCTCCCCACGTATTTATGGTTACATCCACACAGGAGCACGTAAACGACATAGCTCGTATGGCAATTAATGAACGAACTGATTCTGTATCGGGTGTTTGGATATAAAGTATGTACCTTTTTGGTTGGCAATACATATTTACAATTCCTGCAGTAACCACATTTGTAAAATCCCTTAGGTATATATCCCAAATGTGATCGTTGTTGGGACTGAAATAAACTTCTAGAAATTGAAGTGGCGAGAGTATTTGCTTTCTTAAATACAAATCTAGGTCCTGATTCTGTAACCATTTTTATGGTAGAAAGGAAAGGGTGATAGACAGCACTCTGACACAATGACTCAGCAAGGTTGCAGGGTGCACGGAACAGGAAGGGACCCTAATTCTCTTCAGAAGTACTAACAAACCAAAAAATAGTACCAGCACTCTCTGTCTCACAGCTACAGATATAAGCGAATACCAGTGTAGGGAATATGAATGATTTAATGACACTAATAATAAACTGAAAATATAGCAACAATAGCCAATACGCCAATGCAAGAATAAATATCACCATAGAGGAAATCAAAAATAAAGGGGGTAGAGGGGAAAGAAGGAGAAGGGGAAAAAAACACAAAAGAAAAGCAAAAAATCACAAAAATGGAAAAAGGAAAGCAAACTAGGGGGGCGATGTTTCGAGGGGTGACCTCTTCATCTGGCCCATTCCCCCTGGTCCCAAAGGGTCCCAGAGGTACTTCCCTAAGCCTTCCCTCCCCACTGTCAAATAATCCCACACTCAGCTAATTATATAAATCTAAAGTCTAAAGAGAGCAAATCACATAAGCAGATATCAAATATCAAACAATGAATGTAGATACAAGAATATTGTAAAAGACACAGAACATATGCAGATATCAGATGTCAATCAGTGAACAAGTATAAGCAAACCCTCTTCCTGGTTCCAAGCACTCGACTTAATGTTTCTGAATGCTGCAGGAATGTGTCTTGATTTGAACACAATCTTTTGTATCTTAGAAATTGTCCCTTCTGGATCCCACGGATGAGGGATTTAGGATGGTTACTCTTTGCGTGTAGGTATGAGTTCCTGGAATGTGGTTTTGTAAAAAATATCGGTTTGAATCATTGTTGTGGAGTCACCATGGAGTGTCACATCAAGAAAATTAATTTTGGTTAAATCTGTTTGATAAGTAAATTTGAGATTAACATCATTAGTGTTAAGAATGTGCTAAAAAGAGTGTAAAGTATCTAGATCACCATCCCAAATGAAAATTAAATCGTCAATATATCGTTTGTAAAAAATTATATTAGAACGAAAAATATTAGTGCTACCAAAAATGTGAACAGATTCACATAAACCCATAAAGAGATTGGCATATGAGGGTGCAAAAGAAGTCCCCATAGCCGTGCCGTGTTTTTGAAGAAAAAAATGTGAATCAAAAAGAAAATAATTGTGTGTTAATAAAAACAAAATAGAATCATTAATAAAAGTAATCTGTGCTGTGGAAAGTGAGGATTGCTGAAGATAGTGATAAATGGCTTGAAGGCCGTGCTTGTGTTCTATGATTGTATAAAGTGATGTGACATCCATGGTGACCCACCTGTATCCATCTCTCCAAACCACATCCCGCAAAGCAACCAGCAGAGATGTGGTATCCTGTATGAATGAAGGCAAATTATGCACAATTGGCTGTAGAAACTTGTCTACATACCGGTAAACCCCATCCCCCAAAGATCCAATACTAGATATGATGGGTCGCCCCGGAGGGTTATCTAGTGATTTGGTGGGCTCACTAACTTCAGATTTTTGGGCATTGAGCATGTTGCTCAAAGAATCAGGGGTGGTAATAGGCTCTACTGCCTCAATAGAAAAGAAATGCAATGGATTTTTTCCCTTAACACCTTGCAACCACATGGTTTAAATGTGGAATGGGAATTACAGCACTTTCTTCATGACTAATTATTTTTCTCCTTCTTTCCTTGTCTCCTTTTCCTTTCCTCCCCCCCATTCCTCCCCCTCCCCCTCTTTCCTTTCCCTCCCTCCCTCCACCCCTTCCCCTTCTTTCCTTTCCCCCCCCCCCTCTCTTCCTTTTAGCATTTTTTCATTTCTCATTACCAATCGTATATTTACTTATGTTGAATATCTTTTCCTTAATTTATTTATTTTCTTGACAGTACATTTGTTGGTGCAGTTCTATGCTATTCAATTGGGTGTGATGATACATGGTTACAATTTATATCATTTATATTTTTTGACATTTGTGTATTGTCTGACATTCTTGTTTTTAATTTTTTATCTTGTGGACCAGACGTTTATTTAACATCATTGATATATCTTATTATATATTTGTGAAAGCACTGTATGCCTGTCTGCATCTTCCTGTGTCCCTAGGGGAAATCTCATTGGTCCCTTGGCCCACCCGCCCCCGCACCTCTGATTGGCCTGAGGCGGAGTGACGACACACACACACACACACACACACACACCTCTCTCTCTCACCCCCATCACACAATCCTCCCCCCCCTCAGCTCCCCCCCCCCCCGGTGCTCCGCTCAGCTCCCCGCTCAGCTCCCCCCGGTGCTACGCTCAGCTCTCCCCCGGTGCTCCGCTCAGCTCCCCGCTCAGCTCCCCCCCGGTGCTCTGCTCAGCTCCCCCCGGTGCTCCGCTCAGCTCCCCCCCGGTGCTCCGCTCAGCTCCCCGCTCAGCTCCCCGCTCAGCTCCCCGCTCAGCTCCCCCCCGGTGCTCTGCTCAGCTCCCCCCCGGTGCTCCGCTCAGCTCCCCCCCGGTGCTCCACTCAGCTCCCCCCAGTGCTCCGCTCAGCTCTCCCCTCGGTGCTCCGCTCAGCTCCCCCCCGGTGTTCCGCTCAGCTCCCCCCGGTGCTCCGCTCACCTCCCCCCTGATGCTCCAACAGGCAGTGGGCAAGCAGCCTGCAGATGCCATGCGGGGCGCCTAAGAAGGCGGCGCCCGGAAGGATCCCCTTCCTCCCTCGCGAGGGAGTGCTCCGCTCAGCTCCCCGTTCAGCTGCCCCCCGGTGCTCCGCTCAGGTCCCCCCCGGTGCTCCACTCAGCTCCCCGCTCAGCTCCCCCCCGGTGCTCTACTCCCCTCCCCTCTGGTGCTCCACTAACCTCCCCCTCGGTGCTCCGACAGGCAGTGGGCAGGCAGCCTGCAGATGCCACGCGGGGCGCCTAAGATGGCGGCGCCCGGAAGGACCCCCTTCCTACCTCGAGGTGACGTGTGTGTGTGTCTCACTGTGTGTCACTGTGTGTGTGTGTGTGACAATGTGTGTGTGTGTGTGTGCGTGTGTTACACTGTGTGTGTGTGTTACACTGTGTGTGTGTGTGTGTGTGTGTTACACTGTGTGTGTGTGTGTGTCTCGTGTGTGTGTGTCTCGTGTGTGTGTGTCTCGTGTGTGTGTGTCTCGTGTGTGTGTGTCTCGTGTGTGTGTGTCTCGTGTGTGTGTGTGTGTGTGTGTGTGTGTGTGTGTGTGTGTGTGTGTGTGTGTGTGTGTGTGTGTGTGTGTGACAATGTGTGTGTGTTACACTGTGTCTGTGTGACTGTGTGTGTGTGTGTGTGTGTGTGTGTGTGTGTGTGTGTGTGTGTGTGTGTGTGTGTGTGTGTGTGTGTGTGTGTGTGTGTGTGTGTGTGTGTGTGTGACACTGTGTGTGTGTGTGAGTCACTGTGTGTGTGTCAGACACTCCGGAGCTATGCATGGGGGGGGTGTCCCGTCCACTGTCCCCCTCCCGTCCACTGTCCCCCCCTCCCATCCACTGTCCCTCCCCCCTCCCCTCCTCCTGTCCACTGTCCCTCCCCCTCCCCTCCTCCTGTCCACTGTCCCTCCCCCCTCCCGTCCACTGTCCCTCCCCCCCTCCCCTCCTCCTGTCCACTGTCCCTCCCCCCTCCCCTCCTCCTGTCCACTGTCCCTCCCCCCCTCCCCTCCTCCTGTCCACTGTCCCTCCCCCCCATTCCCCCCCCCCCCCTTTTCCTAGCGGGAAATTTAACTCACGGGCAACGCCGGGTCTCTCAGCTAGTATATATATATATATATGGCACTTAATGAGTTTGTATACATTTCTGGTCCTATTTGAAACTATTTTATGTTGTATATGTCTCTGATATTAGAACGTGCTAGCCCACATCTGTGGCTCATCAGTTGATGAGCAGTATCACAGGTGTTGTGTATTGAACGTGCTATATCAGGCTGTTCAGCATGTCTGACGGATCATTCTTTGACAAAGGCCTCAATGGCTGAAACGCGTCAGATGATCCGTCAGCACTACACTCGTTCAATAAAGCCTTTAGAAGTCACCAGTCTTTCCTCCCTCTGCTTCTTCGTGATGTCAGCTGTGCATCATTTCCTGCCTAGTGTTGGAGGAGTTACTGTTTGCTGCTATTCCTGACTGCACGCCGAGCTGTGGTTTATGCGACTCCTATCTACGCAGTTGCTGCCGGTCATGTGACCACCCTTCGCGACGCTGAGTTGCTTGAGGGGTTGTCGGCTCATTATACTGCACTACACGGAGGATCATCCTACACGGTGCCATAATACTTCAGAACTGTAAGTCTCTTTAACTCAACTTCACTTGTGCTCTTAGGGGAGCCAGTTGCTGGGAGAGATTGTTTTACATTGATTTATTCGAAGTGACCGTGATTTATCTCAGCTTGTATCTCTCGCATTACACAGCTACTAACCTTCTGCTGCCTTGCGAGGGTTAACCCCTGGTTTACCCGATTACAGGAGAGGGGCAGTACTGGATTTGGTCATATCAAACAATGTAGAAGTAATAACAAATATTCAAGTCCTAGAACATTTGGGTAACAGTGATCATAACATGGTCTCATTTGAAATAAATTATCAAAAAACAGATTACTTGGGTTCAACAAAGACCTTAAACTTTAGAAAGGCAGATTTGAATAAACTGAGGACTAATCTAGTAGTAATACACTGGGATTAAGTTTTTGCAGGGAAAAATGTAGAAGATAAATGGGCAGTCTTTAAAACATTGTTAGAAAGCACACTTATCAGTGTATACCCTTGGGTAATAAGTATAAAAGAAATAAGTCAAAACCAATGTGGCTAAATAAACAGGTAGGGGAGGAAATGGACAAGAAAAGGAAGGCGTTGTGACAGTGACTTTGTGACAGGCTGTAATTTACACCAAATATATATATACTATATATCACTGGGTTGAACTGGGACGAGACTTAGATATGATAAAATATAATTTATTCCTTGATAAAGGTGAACACAACAGATATACAAATAACAGGCAAAATATGGACACTTACTTAAAATGGAAATGATGAAACAGTCATATCTGGACTGGCAGTTCATACAGCAATCTTCATAATCATCAAGACACCAAAGACATGAAAGACCTCTGGCATGAAGACATTGCATAGCGTTTCTCTCAGCAATCAAGATGGTATAGAAGAACACAGGATAAAGGGTTGACCACAGATTAAATACCTTTTGTAACCCTATCCTTAACATTAAGTACAGGTGATTGGTTTTCAATTACCTCTAGCCACTCACTAACATGGGAACACATTTTGATCCATGCCCCCCTGCTAGTTGGCACATGCGCATTAGAACTCTGGGGTCTCATTTCTGTAGCCCCAAATTTGCATCAGGGATGCCAGCCAGTCTACTAAACGGAATTCCTGGCAGGATACGCTTTGTTGTAAGGTGTTAAATGGGACACTTAAAGACTGCTCTGGTTTGAGCCGTCTCCGCCCTCAGGTAAACAGTGAGGGTGACAAAATCCTTTGAACAATACTTAAGTCCTAGACATTGGGTCGCCTCTCTGGCCATATGCTACCCTGGTATGCAAAGAAATTTCCTCTGGGTTTTATCCCTGCTTTGGGACACAGTATTAAAGATAAAACACAAACATATTAAAATATCCGGTTCCGTTGGGTCCAGCGGGTCCAAACTTCCCAGTTCTCAATGCCGAACTGGGACACCATATGGTCCAATTTCGACTTGCTACGACCTTCGGAACCGGAGTTACACAATTACACCTTAAACCGTTTCCTATTTTAATACAAAAAACTCTTGTAAATGAAATCACGGTTTTTCACTAAATCCCCATTGAAAACAACGGGCTCCGCCGCCATAGACTTACAATGGCAAACCGCCGCCGTTGGCGGCTATGGGAATCCGCCGCCATAGACTTTCAACGGGGCGACGCCGCCGCCGTTGAAGTCAATGGGGGTTTTCCGCCATAGCCGGTCAATGGAGATTGGCCGCCATTGGAGTCTATGGGAAAAGTCCCGAACTTTCAAGGGGGTCCATACTCCGTCGGGTTGGTCCAAGAGGGTCAAGGATGGTTCTGCAGCGATGCCGGAGCAGTGACTACAAGTACCCCAAACCCTGATCCTCTGGACCCTCCGGAACCGGAGCTATGGATTCCTAAATTTCAGCTTTTTACACTTAGCCGTTTTCTTGAGCTGTTTCTGCCGTCGCCATTGGAACCTATGGCGCGACCCGCTCTTCTCGGTTTGACCCTTATCGGGGGTCCAGGATTCGGGGACCCGGTTGTGGTCGAGTGGGGGGAGGCCTAGGAACTAGGGGCAAAAATAATTTTATTTCTAGGTGCTCTAGAACTATTTATTCCCACGCCACTTGTCGTTGAACTTGGCTAATAAGTGATCAAAGCGCTCTTTTAGAAAAAGTATCCGCTTTGCGGTTTTGCGGTTTGGACGGCAGCCAACTCGTTCCTGGAAAGCTCTTTCGAGAAATCTCCATTGAAGTCAATGGGCCCATTGACTTACAATGGGAAACCGCCGCTCCTCCTCTCGGACGCCATCTGCTGGTCTTCACAGGAAACAGGACCAAAACAGCAAGATTTGCCATAAGAATGCATTGAGCCCTAATGACGGCCTATGGGACCCTGCAAAATGGTGCCTGAAAATGCGGGAAAATTACACAAAGGGCTATAATCATTAAAGGACTATTAACCCTTGCACTCGCGGATGGATCCTAGTGTGTGTGATGCAGACACTGATATAACAATAAAACCTGGGAACAGGGGAATACACATTTTCATGTTATAACAAGGGTTAAATCACATTTCTGGACCTCTGCCCAGTTAACCCCTTGTCTCCCTGGTGAGGTCAGGGGGTGGCCAATTGGGGGTAACCACTTTAATCCCGGGCCAAATCCTCCCCATCGTCACAGGCGTTTAGATTCTTTAAGTCAGAAGGGACAGAGACATCGTATCAGAATTATACGACCCTATCAGTGTGAGATGGGTAGGCAGATTATTGGAGATAAGGAAAAAGCTGAGGTATTAAACAAATTCTTTGCCTCTGTGTTTACCAGGGAAGAATCAAGTTCAATAGTAGTGCCGCAGGAGGAAGCCACAACCTCCATATTATTGAACAATTGGTTAACTGAGGAAGAAGTTCATAAGCGACTTGAAAAAATTTAAGTAAATAATACGTGGCCCTGATGGCATACATCCAAGAGTTCTCAAGGAGTTAAGCTCAGAAATAGCCAAACCATTACATTTAATATTCAAGGACTCCATTTCCACAGGCTCAGTACCACAAGATTGGTGTAAAGCAGATGTGGTGCCTATATTTAAAAAGGGAGCTAGATCACAACCGGGGAATTACAGACCTGTAAGCCTGACTTCAATAGTGGGGAAACTACTTAAAGGTTTAATATGGGATAATATTCAGGAATACCTCATGGAAAACAAAATTATTAGTAATAGTCAGCATGGATTTAGGAAGGGTAGATCATGCCAAACTAACCTTATTTGTTTCTTCGAGGAGGTAAATAGAAATTTAGACCATGGTAATGCAGTTGATGTGGTCTACTTAGATTTTGCAAAGGCTTTTGATTCGGTTCCACACAAGAGGTTGGTGTACAAAATAAAGCAAATTGGACTCAGTCAAAATATATGCACCTGGATTGAAAACTGGTTAAAGGACAGACAACAGAGGGTTGTCATAAATGGAACTTTTTCTGGTTGGGCAAAAATCGTGAGTGGAGTACCTCAGGGATCGGCACTGGGACCCTTGATTTTTAACTTGTTTATTAATGACCTTGAGGTTGGCATCGAGAGCAAAGTCTCCATCTTTGCTGATGATACTAAATTTCGTAAGGTAGTAGAATCAGAGCAGGATGTAATTTCTCTCCAGAAGGACTTGGAGAGACTGGAAACGTGGGCAGGTAAATGGCAAATGAGGTTTAATACAGATAAATGTAAGGTTATGAATTTGGGATGCAAGAATAAAAAGGCGACCTACAAATTAAATGGAGATATATTGGGGGAATCCTTGATGGAGAAGGATTTAGGAGTGCTTGTAGACAGCAGGCTTAGCAAGAGTGCCCAATGTCATGCAGTAGATGCAAAGGCAAACAAGATCTTATCTTGCATCAAACGGGCAATGGATGGAAGGGAAGTAAACATAATTATGCCCCTTTACAAAGCATTAGTAAGACCACATCTTGAATATGGAGTACAATTTTGGGCACCAATCCTAAGAAAAGACATTATGGACCTAGAGAGAGTGCAGAGAAGAGCCACCAAATTAATAAAAGGGATGGACAATCTAACTTACTTGGAGAGACTAGCTAAATTAGGTTTATTTACATTAGGAAAGAGGCGTCTAAGAGGGGATATGATAACTATATACAAATATATTTGGGGACAATACAAGGAGCTTTCAAAAGAACTATTCATCCCACGGGCAGTACAAAGGACTCGTGCCATCCCTTTAGATTGGAGGGAAGGAGATTTCACCAGCAACAAAGGAAAGGGTTCTTTACAGTAAGATCAGTTAACATGTGGAATTCATTAACCATGGAGACTGTGATGGCAGATACAATACATTTGTTCAAAAATAGGTTGGACATCTTTTAAGAATTGAAAGGTAGAAAAAATAGGCTAAAGCACTCTAATGCAGGTATGATGAAATGAAGTAAGCCAAACCACTAAACAAAGGTATAAAATGAGTATGATATAGTACTTAATATGCAATAGTATGGGTACTATCCTCCTGAAGACAGGTGGTAGATGGTACAAGCCCACTCACCCTCAGTCTCATTGGCAGGTTCCCCTGAACATAAGCAATACTCACATCCTAGGAGTGGTAGGCAGGCTGTGCAGCTACAGATATGCAGTATAACAGGAAATATGGAGAACAAAAGCGCACTAGCAAAAACGGAGCAGGAAGGACCCAAAATCAAAAATGAATTAAAAGGGCACTTTAATGTGACAAAAAACCCATCCAATGCGTTTCGAACGTCACAGCGTTCTTTTTCAAGGATAAAACACAATGTAATAACATCCATTAAATACCCTCTTACCTGTGGGCCGTTTCGCGCCAAAAAACGGAACCATGATGACGTCATGACGCAATGCGCGTCATTGCGCATGTGCAGAGCGACCCAGTGCCGTTCTAAGGGCAAAAAACGTCCCACCAGCAGTGTGGCCATGTTTGTTAAGGGCAAAACGTAAAAACAACAGGTAATATTACAAATCCAACCACCTTCAATGCAGTACAAGTCGCCATGGCACCCGCACGCAATGCTAATCATTGCGCATGCGCAACACGGCGCTGCGATGTCAATAAACATAATAATCACAAAAAATAGGAAAGAAGACAGGAAAAAAAACATCCTAATCCATAAAGGAAAAAAATATAAACAATGGACAAGTAGCTGGCCTCCTTATCTAATCATAAAGAGAAGAATTAAAGATAAAAAAACATATGACCACAATACCTAACAACCTAAGTGTAATAATATAAAAACATATGAATAACATAAAAAACACACGTAATATATAATGGAACCTAAATACCAGGGAAAAGAGATCCTAATGTAATACATAAATGGCATTATATAATACATTTAAAGTGAACACAAAACGTGAAATAACAAGTATGCTGTATACTATAGGAACTTAATCAAGGTTAATTTGATCAAAATCCACTAATTATTAACCCAAATTATTACTTGACATATACAAGTGTGAATTAGTATATTACAAAAAATGGGTTAGCTGCCAGTCAATATTCAGACCCATAGGGAAGCGCGTTTGGAGAATGAAGATCCAATACGCCTCCCTACGGTTCAGGAGATTGATGCGATCACCTCCTCTAGGTTTACAGTTGACCAATTCAATGCCCAGGAAGGAGAAATTCCTGATCCCTCCTTGACCACATTCTGTGAAGTGTTTGGAAACAGGATGATTAGTGTCTTTCAATCTTATGAGCCTTAAATGCTCTAACATACTGACCTTGAGAGCTCTAATCGTTCTTCCCACATATCTTTTGCCGCAGCCACATGTTATGAGATATACGACAAATTGACTTTTACAATTTATGAAATTATTAATATAAAATTCCTTGATTTTACCTTTAATCCCATCCTGTGACTGCGGCAAGACATCCGGAAAAAATCTTTTTGCCGGCTTCATATGTTTACATACGCTACAGGAACCACATTTAAAGGAACCCCTGGTGATATAAGGTCTATCAGACCCACGAGTAATTAGGTCACTTGGGGAAACATATGATCCAATTGTTCTCGCTCTGCGGTATACGAAAGCAGGACCAGATTCAACATATTTTTTGAGGACAGGGTCCATAGACAGGACATTCCAATGTGTGTGTGTGTGTATATATATATATACACACACACACACACACACACACACGTGTGTATATATATATATATATATATATATATATACACACACACATATGTGTATATATATATATATATATACACACACACACACACGTGTGTATATATATAAATACACACACACACACACGCACGTGTGTATATATATACACACACACGTGTGTATGTGTGTATATATATATATACACACACACACACACGTGTGTATATATATATATATATACACACGTGTGTATATATATATATATATATACACACACACACACACGTGTATATATATATACACACACACACACACACACACACACGTGTGTATATATATATATATACACACACACACGTGTGTATATATTTATATATATATACACACACACACACACACGTGTGTATATATATATATATATATATATACACACACGTGTGTATATATATATATATATACACACACACACACACACGTGTGTATATATATATATATATATATATATACACACACGTGTGTATATATATATATATACACACACACACGTGTATATATATACACACACACACGTATATATATATATATGAATGAAAGCAACAGAAAGAAAGCAACCTTGTAAAAAGCACACGGACATAGATTAAAGTGTAACAAAAGAAATTTTATTAAGGTAAGTAAAACAGGGGATAAAGTTAAAAGGTGAGGGGGGCTCAACACTACCTAGACAATGTGGACCTGGAGGCAAGGTTCTAAGAATAGATCCAGAGCAAGACATGCACAGGACACAGGGGGCTCTGTCTGAGCACACCTGTATGATAATCAACCTACACTGGAATCTTGTGACCACATGAAAAATCATCATATAAGCTGTACAATGGTTGCATAGTGTGGATACACAAGTTATAATAGTAACAAAGTGAAAAATACGTCACCACTCAGTGTATGGATGTCACAGGCAGAAAGGTAGGTCAAAACTCCATGTCAGGTGAAAAAAGGTAGGGGCCCCCCTCAGCAAGACTCCCACTCCAACGCGTTTCGACGAGAAACTGTCTTCTTCTGGGAGTGGTGAGGGAGGAAATGAGCTAGATTTTATAGGAAAATATTAGCAGCCAAAATCGCGCCATACAAATCAAAAAATTGCAAGCAGCTGTGAAGGGAAGGGGTGTCTGCTGATAATACAGCGTCATTAGGTCTATTCCGAAAAGCTGGGTATTCTATTGGGCTGTTTGGGTCACATGCTGCTGTCTACGTCAGTCCCTATGTAAATTAAGGGGTGGCGCGTGTGACGTCATGATGCTGTGAGCGTCGTAGCTTCACAAGCGACATGGTGCCTCCCACAGTGGCCCGGAGCAACCACAAGTCAGAGGGGAGGGGAATGGAAGACTGCAACTAACATACAGCTGCCTGCTTGGTCCACAAACCGAATAAACGTGTGATGCGCCTGACGTCATCGCGTAACGCGTGTGACGTCATCACGCAATGCGTGTGATGCCGTGCGGTTGTCATAGCAACTATATAAACAATTTACAAAGACGGTCATATTTCAAAATGGAATAGGAAGACACACTTCCTTCTCTTTGCAATAAAACAGGATGGTTACTGCTCAAGGGGTACTTGCAGGTATCTAATGAAAGCGTACAAACACAGCTAATAATACAAACAACATCACTGTAATATCGATCTATTGCTGAGCTGGAGGGGCACATCCTAACCAGGAGATCCTCCAATGTCACCTAACATAATGTTTAGGGATGAATCATAGATACGGCCCCACAAAGTTTAGTATTTAGAGAGCGACCATGCAGATTGCTTAATGATTTTCCTTCCATAGTTAAAAGGCACATAATAAGTCAAGAGATGTTTATATTAAGCACATATCCATACACGTTTGTAAATGTTTTTAGGATACAAAAGTGCGGGTTCCAAAGACCAACTTAACGTGGCAAAGGACAGCATGGTTATAGGTACAAATAGGTACACATCCCAGGGCAGAGTTACGTCAGTTGTGTATCTCTTTGTCACCCATCATTTTCCTTTAATGGAGAAAATATCTGAGGTGCATGCCATATACCTGTAAGTTGGCTAGAGTGCCATTGCATAATTCATGGTTAGTGACATATATCTATAGTATCATTGCTTAGACTGCACTACTGCAAGTTAACAGAAACATGAAGGCATTATTTACGCCACACTGTAAGGCAATATCACTGTCTGGAGGCTTAAGGAACTGACATTATTGGGTTCAAAATATTAGTGATTCAGAGCATGAGCCTGTTTTCATAGCTTGCACATAATCTTAGAGTTAATTCCCAAATTAACCACCGGTTGACTGTCCCACATTGTATGTGGAACAATTATACAAATTAAATTCACTGAGTTGCAATATATGCAAACCAAGAAGTATT
This sequence comes from Ascaphus truei, assembly GCF_040206685.1. Lineage (NCBI taxonomy): Eukaryota > Metazoa > Chordata > Amphibia > Anura > Ascaphidae > Ascaphus > Ascaphus truei. The sequence continues at coordinate 99,778 of NW_027457314.1, forward strand.
CGAGAACATTTTCGAGCGAGTAGAAAAAACCCAATGGAGCTATAGACATCCTGATAAGAGGAACGCCTATGTTAAATTCGTAGGTACATAGAGTTTGTAATTATGACCGAAATCCAATTAGAGATATCCTTCTCAACGTCTGGATGAAAAAGCAGGTTCTGTTGTAAATGAGCAATTCCCATGGATTCTCCAGATGTAGAAGGGATGGTCACATTGCATATAGCCACAGGTCCTATTGTAGATGAACAGTTTCCATAGATTTTCCTGATGTAGGGAAGATGATCACTTTGCATTGGTCCACAGCAACCACGAACCGTCAGTCTTAAACAGGGATGCTAGTTCACAGTATCAGCATATATGGGAGGGACAGAGTAAAAAATCCAAACATTAGGAAATTTACAGACCAAGGTGTAAGAAAACAAATCAAATCAGAGGGGCAATAGTTATAAAAACATAGCAAATCCGAGATAGTCATTGAGACCACGTGGTATCATGGTGCCCAACTGCACGATCCATCTGCACTCCCTCCTCAACAAAGCCTTCTCAAGGTCACCGCCCCGGGCGCCGAGAGAGACCCTGTCGAAGGCGAATGCAGAAAGGACCGCACTGTCGGACCCATGACAGCGCAAGAAATGGCGCGCAACCGAGCTAATCTTCTTACATGAATCTACATCTCTTTGCGCATTTTTGATGTTGCGAGTATGTTCCAACACGTGAAAGCGGAATTCTCTGGTGGTCATGCCCACATTGGCAAGGCCACAAGGACATTCAAGATGATACACTACTCCTTTGCTTTTACAATTTAAAAACGAGAGTATCTTGTATGTATGTGTTTTGTTAGAATTCTTGAATGTATGAATGAATCGGCCGATCTTGGTTTCATTACTGGGGGAATTATTCTTTCCCCTGGTTTTGTTATGCCATACTTGAACCTTTATGTATTGGTTTTCAACAGACCTTCATGTGATTTGGTGCATAATACATGTGACTTGGTGCTATATTTATAACCGCATTTACGCACAGCAATTTATTATGTGGTAGTTGTTTGGGTCTGTCTTGTGTGTTTTTTTATTTCTCATTGCTAATAAAGTACATTTTTTCATTTTTCATTAGATATTGTTTGAGTGCACCTTTTTGACCCTTCTTTTTTCTTTTCATGTTTCATACATTTTGTGGGTTGGTAGCACCACCAGAGGGTTATTTTTTACCTTGACCACTGGTTATCCCAATAATTCGAGCATTCAGGGGTGATTTGATTGCGGCACCTATTTTGTGTTTTAATTTAATTGCAGACTGGTCTTTCAGTCATTTCCAGGTGCCAGCTCAATCATCCCATTTGGCCATTTATTTTTATAATGGATTTTGCTAGCAATGAGTCTAAGCGTCTTGCTAATGCTGCAAGGATTTTTTCTATTAATGATGATTGTGTTGATCTGACACAGCATCCCAGTGCAACTTCAGATCAGGATCAAATCAAGGAGCTAACATTACTTATGAGGAAAAGATTGAGAGTCTTGTGGAACAAAATAGCCTTATGTAACTATCTGGAATTTAAAATGATTCAGAGAGGGCTCAGAATACAGACTTTTCCATCTTTTACCTTCAATGATCCTGGTCTGAAAGAACGCTGGGAATGTGCCCTGAATACTTGTTCTATTGAACTTATCAACACACTTATTGTTAATGATGAAAAAACTTTGGTAGAAACTACATCTTTGATTGATTCTTTACGTAAAGACATGGATTTCATGGATAAAAATGTTTTTGATACTATTGAAGTGGAACTTGAGAAATATGAAAGTGAGATTGAATTGATGAAAAAGGGTAAATTTGATCGGGATTTATCTGATTACAAGCTAGGGAAGGTTTACAAATGGAGCCACTCTAAACCGGGTTATCGTAGAAAGAAGAAGAACCCCAAAGCAGGTACATCAGTGTCATCAGGAGCAACCACTTCAGAGATGGATTCCTCTGACTGTGATACAATGAATCCACCTACAAAGGCAACAGGATCAATCCCTTTTTTATATCAGGGACCAACGGGCACAGGAGGAGGCGGACGAGACGCGGGAGCAAGAAGTCTAAGGGACAGAGGCCTGTTCGGATACAAGTACCAGAAGGGCAAGCAGCAGCGGAAGTAAAACCTCTTACTGTTGTTAATTTATCTGACACCATACTCAGTCTCATACAAATCCAAGTACTAGAACGTGGCCTGTCCTTTGCTCCTACACATCGCTGTGATACTTTCGAGTGGATCAAGGATGTTCAACTTTTTTGTTGGAAAAACCTGCTCCATAAGCATTTCCTTAAAACTCCTACTATTGAGGAATCTTCAGACTCTGGGACTGAAATCCCGGTCCCTAATCCCGTGCTCGCTACGCAAGAACAAGAGGGATCAACTCATGACATCAACGAGCTTGAACCTGTGAGAAACTTCAAGGCAAAATCCATCTTTTGCCCTCCTATTCAGGCGGTATCACAGGTGGAGGTATTTTCTAATATGGTAATCCGTGATATTTCTGAATTATCAGATGTAGGAGGCCCCAGTAACATTTCTAGATCAGAATGGACAGCGATTAAAGAACTAAAATCTTTACCCGATGTTATAATAAAACCCTCCGACAAGGGGGGTAACATTGTCATCTGGCCTAGAAAGTTATATGAAGCAGAAGCATTCAAACAACTACGGGATAGAGATTGTTATAGACAGTTGCAGGGGGATCCCACCAGTAAGTTCAAGGAAGAACTTGATATCTTGGTGCGTGAGGCATTGGCAGAGGGTATTATCACCAAACGTCATCATGACGGTTTAATCACCAAGTATCCAGTCACACCCACACTCTATCTTTTACCTAAGATCCACAAGAGCCTTTCCCACCCCCCAGGAAGACCTATTGTGTCCGGTATGGGAGGGTTATGTGAGCCCATTCGCCGTTTCATTTATGCTTTTTTACGTTTATCTGTTGAAACCTTACCATCTTATCTCAGGGACAGCATGGATATACTCTCAGGGACAGCATGGATATACTCTCAGGGACAGCATGGATATACTCTCAGGGACAGCATGGATATACTCTCAGGGACAGCATGGATATACTCTCAGGGACAGCATGGATATACTCTCAGGGACAGCATGGATATACTCTCAGGGACAGCATGGATATACTCTCAGGGACAGCATGGATATACTCTCAGGGCTGGATAATGTGTTTGCTGATACTGATACCATACTAGTCACGTGTGACGTTGAAACATTATCCACCTGTATCCGCCATGAAGATGGCATTTTTGCCTCAAAATTCTTCATATCCATGCAGAACCTGAGCACAAATCTAACCAATACCTTAATACAACTTTTGGATTTTGTTCTAAAACATTATTATTTTTTATTTAAAAATACTTATTACTTACAGATCAGAGGAACGGCTATGGGTGCAACATGTGCCCCCTCCTATGCAAATCTCTTCCTGGGGTGGTGGGAACGTGAAGAGGTCTTCTCAGAGGCTAATAGTGAGTTTACGTCCCATGTGCTGTTGTGGTTGAGATACATCGATGATATTTTTATTCTTTGGCAGGGTACCGCATCCCTGCTCAAACAGTTCATCGATGTTCTCAACCACAACGGCATTAATATCAGGCTCACTTACACCTTTAGCCAAACCAATGTCAAGTACCTTGATCTGAGTATTAGTGTTGAATCTGATGGGCGTATAGTTACCGATGTTTATCGGAAGGCAACATCTTGCAACACTTTACTGCATGCCAGCAGTTTTCATCCTATGCATCAGATCAGGGGAATACCCAATGGAGAATTCATTAGATTCCGCCGTAACTGCTCGACTGTGGACACCTTCAAAGCTCAAACAATGGAGATGACCAACAGATTTAGAGCAAGGGGCTACAGTCGTTCAGTCATTATGCGGGGTCTTAGGAAAAGCTGTCAATTGGATAGACAAGATCTATTAAAACCTAAAATTAAACAAACATCATCCAAAACAATCAGGTTCATCGGAACCTACAATAACAAATGGAACAGCCTCAAAAATATTCTCCAAAAACATTGGGACATTCTCTTGGGAGATCAGGACCTCAGGGTTATTCTGGGCGACAGAGTCAACCTCACAAGTAGAAAGGCACCTAACCTAAAGAACTTACTGGTGAGGAGTGTCACGGTAGCTTGTGACAGGTTGTAATTTACACCAAAACTATATATAAATATATATATACCTGGGTTTGAACTGGGACGAGACTTAGATATGATAAATATAATTTATTCCTTGATAAAGGTGAACACAACAGATATGTACAAATAACAGGCAAAATATAGACACATACTTAAAGATTATGGCAAGAAAGCCATCAGGATTACAGACTGGCCACTTCTCCCATATTTCAGTTGAAATCACAGCAAAACAGGCAGGATGCATGCATGAAGATCATTTGCATGAAGAACAATGAAGAATTTTGCATGAACAACTTTGCATGAACAACATGGGTAAAGGGTGGCTTTGACTTATATACTATGTCAAACTCATCTCTTTAACCCTAGGTGCCGCGACGGCTAGCAAAAAGTCTTTGAAGCTCTTTTGGCTTCCATTGAAGTGTGAATTACCACATTTACAAAAACATCCACTTCCCTTGGTCCCTAGGCCAAGCATAAACAATTAGTAATTTGGTCTTTGATGACCAGGCTTGTAAATTCTAGCCTTTTCTGCTCATCACAACAGGGGTTCCTCAGAACTCAACCAAAATTTCATATTTTCTGCAAATCATTGCCTAACTCCCGTTCCGTAATACCTACAAGCAGAGGAGACCTATTAATACATCCCGTGCCACCTGACGCTCGCAGAGAGAAGCAACATTACAGTGTAATATGAAAATTAATAGAGATATTAATATCTGGCAGCCACTAAGGGCCAGATATTAAGTGTTTGTAACGGTTGGTGGCGGGGAAGTCCCACAAATACAAATATGTAATTCTTATCCTTTTCAGCCAAGGACATCTCATAATATTCTTATATTTAATAAGGTTACTCCTTTTGATTCCCTTCTTGGGTAGCTCCACCCCTACCCCCATCAATAAAACCTTTTGAAGTAGGCTTGTAGCTTCTCGCATAACCAACTAGGTAATTACCTGTTGATCCTTCCTGGGTCTTGCATAGCAATTCCCCTGTGAAGCCAGGCTAAATTCTAGCAGGATGTCCTATTTAGCATCCAACTGGCCAATTCACACCTCCTTTTTGGATATGCACTTCCAGAGAGGAAGCTTGCATATCAAACGTGAATAGACTCATGAGTCAAACCAGTTGGTCCTGGTACGCATTACAAAGGCAGGCAGAGTAGTTAGCATTCGGCCTGTACCTTGTAAGACTGCAAAAAGTCACGTTATCAAAAATATATGTTCCTCTTATGACAAAGTTATATTTTTAATATGTGTGTACTTGGGGGGTGACCCGGAGGCTGTACCCCCAAGGCTCAGGGTCCTGTCTTACTCCGTTACCAAATTACCAGTTTTCAGGTAACTGTTTATTCAGCACTGCATATAAGATTAACCCCTTAAGTCCCAGTGGGTGGGTTATGCAGACACTGACCCAGCAACAATACATTTTACACAGGGGAATAAGCATTTTCATGTTATAACAAGGGTTAAATCACATTTCTGGACCTCAGCCCAGTTAACCCCTTGTCTCCCTGGCGAGGTTAGAGGGGGGCCCTTGGGGAGTAACCCCGTTAATCCCGGGCCAAACCCTCACTATCGTCACAAGGAGTCACTATACTACCCCATTAAGCACCACCTTTCTAAATCAAGCTAATGTAACAGGATACTATAAATGTGGACACTGTTCCGCTTGTAGATATATGAAACAGACTAACATCTTTTATAATACCAAAGTAAGGCACCCGAGAATTTAGGATTTTCCACTTTCTCAATTGTAAGTCCAAGAACATTATCTACCATCTCAGCTGTCGTTGCGGCCTGATTTACATTGGCATGACCACCAGGGAATTTCGTGTTAGGGTTCTGGAGCACACACGAAATATCAAAAATGCCACCAAAGATCTGGCATCTTTCAAAAAAATCACAAGTGTGGCACGGCACTTTCGTGATGTGCACAACTCAGACCCCTCATCCCTGGTGGCCTTTGCCATTATATATTTAAACCAGAGACAGAACATAAAACACAGACAGAGCTCAGAGCGCATCCAGTGAAACTCATACACGGTACAGTGCCTAAATATATATGTATAAATATCTATTAAGTAAAATGGTCTTTTAGTTTGACATTTTTGGCCAAAATTGTTGTAAGCCCCTGAGCCAACGTCACGGCAGACCACATATCAGGGGTCCCTAACGCTAATATAAATTCTTAATAACCTGTGTAATAACAGGAAGAATGATTTATAGTAAATCTGTCAATATTAGTTGCAAAGTTCTAAGTCTGACTGAAGCTTTTATTAACCTGTACATTACCAGGAAAAGCACTCTGTATTAGAGATGTCACAGCCAAACTGCAAGCAAACAAGTTCCCCTGAGTGGAAGATGCTACGTAGTGAGCCCATAACCATTTAAATGTGGGACAGGGTGAGCTTAAATTAGGAAGGAGGTTGCCACCCTCCAATCAGCCATGACTAGCTGGACAAGAATTGTAAAACATACTGGACACCTAACAAGCTCCTATTGAACCCCCAAAATGACCACAACATATATATAAGCATATGAGTGTCACAGAGGAGTGCTACTGAGCATGGCAATATATATTTAAAACCAGAGACAGAACATAAAACACAGACAAAGCTCAGTTTTAGCACATCCAGTGAGACTCATACACGGTACAGTGCCTAAATATATATGTATAAATATCTAATAAGTAAAATGGTCTTTTAGTTTGACATTTTTGGCCAAAATTGTTGTAAGCCCCTGAGCCAACGTCACGGCAGACCACATATCAGGGGTCCCTTACGCTAATATAAATTAAATTTTGGCCAAAAATGTCAAACTAAAAGACCATTTTACTTATTAGATATTTATACATATATATTTAGGCACTGTACCGTGTATGAGTCTCATTGGATGTGCTAAAACTGAGCTTTGTCTGTGTTTTATGTTCTGTCTCTGGTTTTAAATATATATTGCCATGCTCAGTAGCACTCCTCTGTGACACTCATATGCTTATATATATGTTGTGGTCATTTTGGGGGTTCAATAGGAGCTTGTTAGGTGTCCAGTATGTTTTACATTTTTTGGCCTTTGCCATTGACAGAATCAACATAGGCATTTGAGGCGGCAATGTGGAGCAACTTCTCCTACAAAAGGAATGCAGATGGATAGTACAGTTGGGTACTATGATCCCAACAGGACTAAATGACTATCTTAGCTTTGCAATGTTTCTTTAGTTTCATATTTTGCTGTGCTCTTTTTATGCTCCTGATTCTTCATAATGATATTCTTCAATAATCTTCTCCTGTATCCTTTCATTACTTATTAATTATCTTTCTTATTTAAATATAACCTTTTTCATTAGATAACAAGTTCACCAATCTCAATGATTATTATATCATTTTCCCTTTTATCTCACTGTTATTAATTGTTTTTTCTATTTATTTTGTCCTTATTCATTTTCTCTTTACCTTTTAATCTTTTGCTTAGTATTTATTCCCTTGTATTCACATTCTTTTTAAACTCTTTTGGTTTCTCCATGACTGTCTCTTTAAGTAAGATTGTCTCTGAAAGTCTTCCTTGCTCTAACATGGCAACAGATGACGCGCCTCTATCTTTTCAGAATTTCCTATTGGCTGATCGCAGCAAGAATTTCCTATTGGCTGATTGCAGCAGGGTGATTTTTGGCGCGAAAATGGAGCCTTTAAAGAGCGGTCATGGAGGCTGACACTACACGCTCCCGGAAGAAGCCTTTTCAGGCGAAACGGCCGTCGAGCAGAGCTGTGACAGCACCCCTACCTCTTCCTGACCCGTGTGCTGCATTGTTATCCTCCAAATTTCTCTTTGTTCTAATACTGATGCCCGAGCAAGGGACACAAGGGACACTGGTCTGTATTGGGATTCCCCTACTGCCCTGCTTATTCTTCATCTGCAGTGTGCTTTGCCCCTGGGTTGCTATATCCTGACCCCTGCTTATCCTCAGTATTATCTCACCGTTGAGGACAAATCTTGCGTGCTACCAGTGCACTATTTGGACTCCCTCCCTTGGCTGTTCAATCCATAGGTGCAGCACCAAGCTGGCATCAGTTTATTCATCTCATTTGCAGCATCTTGCAGGGTCATTTGTACATATATCTGAGTGGCTTTGTTTATATTATTTATGATCTTCTTTTTCCTAGCCAGGCAGGTATTCATGCTGTGTGTTTCATTTTGCTTATTATTATACCCATTAACCGTGCCTTTCATGTTTATGTTACTTCATGCAATATTCTTAGTATATTTCTCACCCTTGCTGCTTGACTAGCAGGCATTTGAGGTATTACTATCTTTCATGTGGTCTGGTTTGTTTAACCCCTTTTTTAGATCGGCCGATCTTAGTTTCATTACTGGGGGAATTATTCTTTCCCCTGGTTTTGTTATGCCATACTTGAACCTTTATGTATTGGTTTTAACAGACCTTCATGTGATTTGGTGCATAATCCATGTGACTTGGTGCTATATTTATAACCGCATTTACGCACAGCAATTTATTATGTGGTAGTTATTTGGGTCTGTCTTGTGTGTTTTTTTATTTCTCATTGCTAATAAAGTACATTTTTCCATTTTTCATTAGATATTGTTTGAGTGCACCTTTTTGACCCTTCTTTTTTCTTTTCATGTTTCATACATTTTGTGGGTCGGTAGCACCACCAGAGGGTTATTTTTTACCTTGACCACTGGTTATCCCAATAATTCGAGCATTCAGGGGTGATTTGAGTAAGGCACCTATTTTGTGTTTTTATATATATATATATGTATGTATGTATGTATGTATGTATGTATGTATGTATGTATGTATGTATGTGTGTATATATGTATATATATGTATATATATGTTAAGTTATGGTGAGTAAAAAGTGACAAAAACCCTCCACAGGAAAGCAAATATGCAAATATAGCTGTATGCTCATCTGCATGTCTTAGGCAGGTCTGCAACCCCGCCTTTCCCCATTATCACCCAGCATGCAGCACTTCCACTGCAGCAAGGGATTCTGGGAAATTACATGCAAATGAGCACACAGTGTCACTTTTTGCCTCAATAACCATTTAGCCTATAGGGAACCATGTTAAAAATGGTTATTGAGGCAAAAAGTGACACTGTGTGCTCATTTGCATGTCATTTCCCAGAATCCCTTGCTGCAGTGGAAGTGCTGTATGCTGGGTGATAATGGGGAAAGGCGGGGTTGCAGACCTGCCTAAGACATGCAGATGAGCATACAGCTATATTTGTGTGTGTATATGTGTGTATATATATGTATATGTATATGTATATGTATATGTATATATGCAATACGATACCGTTTGAGCGAATATCAGAGGCAGCACTCCAAAAAGTAGTAACAAAAAATTGTATTTAGTGTGACATATAAACCAACGTTTCGGTCCTCCACACCGGACCTTTCTCATCACCGTGTGATATTCGCTCAAACGGTATCGTATTGCTTATTTGATTTATATAGGATTTGCACCCACCAATATCTACCTGACGGAGTGCCTTGTTCTCATTTATTCACTATATATATATATATATATATATATATATATATACACACACACACACACACACACACACACACACACACACACACACACACACACACACACACACACACACACACACACACACACACACACACACACACACACACACACACACGTGTACATATATATATGTGTATATATAATGGTGGTCTGATATATTGGGATCTGTAAAACTAAAAATAATACTCACATGGCCTTGTGTGAGTGAATGCACATCAATCGTGACATTGTTCCAATTTATATCTACACCAAGGAGGGGTCATCTACCTACACTTGCCCACTTGGAATTTAACATTATCAGTACTACAAAGGAGTTAAAGACACCTTGATGTGCATTCACTCACACAAGGCCGTGTGAGTATTATTTTTAGTTTTACAGATCCCTATATATCAGACCACCATTACCCTTACAAGTCAGCAGGTGTAAAGACACCAACAGAGAAAAAAGATACCTTCCCCTAGGATTGCACTCACACTTGCCCGTGTGAGTGCCTGCAGCATTTGCTGCTTTTACATATCTGCTTGGGTTTTTCTAGTGGGTTACCACAGAATTATGTTGATATTTTCCCACTAACAATTGTTTTCAAATTTGTTCACACCGAGGGGGATTTCCTCGCTGGGAGTTGGGGACCGCCGAGGAAAACCAGGAAGAAGATCAAGAACCTGAAAAGAAGAAAGAAAATATTCAAGTTAAAGACACCTTGATGTGTATTTACTCACACAAGGCCGTGTGAGTATCATTTGATTTACATTTTATTATTATATACCAGACCCTAATTACACCTATAGATCACCACGTGTGAAGACCAGTTTGGATAAAAAGATACCTTCCCCTAGGATTGTACTCACACTTGCCCGTGTGAGTGCTGGCAGCATTTACTGCCTTTGTATATATATATTTAGAGTTGAAAGCATTGGACATTATAACATACCGTCTGTATTCCCCTCTAAACAACTGTCTTTCAATCTGTTCACTCCGAGGGAGACATCCTCACTGTAAGCCGAGGACTGTTGAAGAAATCCAAGAAGAAAACCAAGCCCTAAAAAGAAGAAGGAAACCAACCAAGGGAACACAAAGACAAGTAAACCTTGCTGTGAGAGCATTTACACAAGGCCGTGTAAGTGATTTAATATATCTTTCAAGCACACCCACAAATATCTAATAAGATACTATACACACCCCAAACTCTTCAACCTGTGCTCCCCCTTTTTCTCTCTATATCCCTGTACAAATAAGGATCCTGGATAAGGATCCTATTGGGGTCAGAGCCATAGGACAAGAAGACGAACCAGAGGGGACCTTTGTTTATAAGGTTGTAATATTCATTGCTATATTTCCCCTGTTCTAGAATTTCATCAGGGAGTGCCCGGGTTTTTCCTTGTTCCAATTAAATTTGATTTCTGTAACAGGGGAATAATGGGAAACCAAAAAATTCTCAAAGGATTGTGTCTGCAGACGAAAATAATAAAGAATCAATACAGAGAACGAAAAGAGACAATATAAAGATATTTTGTTGGCCGGAGAATGGCACTGTTTGTACTATTATCAACAAATTGCGCAGATGTTTAAATGAAAGAGGGGTCTTTTTCTGTGGGATTGATAAGCTCAGGGAGCGTCGTCTCATGTGTTTTTGAATCCCACAGGGAAACATACCTTACGTTAATATGGGTCAAAAGAATTATGTTGAGGGACAGAAGGGTCCCGCTGCATTCATTTGTACCATTGCCAAGACAGAAGTTAATATAATAACAAGTGAAAAAGAAAGTGAATAGCAAAGAAATAGCAAGTGAATTTGCAGATAGATAATCAAGGCATACGATGGTGTTGAGGAAATAGATATTGAGGGTTATTTTTATGAAAGGTTTATATGCAGAAATTGGGATACAATTAGAGACTGTGTATATTGTTTGGAAGGGACAGAAAGTGTTATAAGTGTAAAAAGGTAGGACATGTTGCCAGTAATTGCAGAGCAGCCCTAAGAGAGAGAGTAGAAGAAAAAGAATGGAATTTAAAAGGTTTGTTCGTACTGGCCACACGAATGGGTCTTTTAAACCAGAAAATATTCTTTTTCCTTCTGTTCTAATGGCAACTAGAAAAAGAATCAGAATAACAGCAGCACAGACCGCGCCAAAACCCCCCCTTTTTCTCCAAAGGAATGTGCAAAAGATACGAAAAGTTAACTCAAAACTCAAAAGCTCCGGAGCATAAAAAAAAAAAAAAAAAAATTCGTTTTAAAAAGCAGGTTATTTATGAGAAGTTGATTCACTGTGTAGGAGAGAAGTTTGTGTCTATGTTCTTTGTGTGTCTGTATTGTGGTTTCTGTATTGTGTGTAAACCAGTAAAACCATGTCAATTGCATTTCAATAGGATTAGGATATGTTGGAGAGATTTTAAGCTCGCACGTATTGTTTAAATTATATATGGTGTGTTCATAAGTTGATCTAACCTAAGTTTAGTTCATTGTCCCATTTTTATTTTTGAGAGGCCATATTTTTATTTTTGAGAGGCCGCATTTCTATTTTTGAGAGGCCACATTTTTATTTTTAAAGGGCCATATGTTTATTTTTTAGAGAGGCCATACATTTTTCGGTTTTATTGCTGTGGAGAGAGCTCCATTTTTAACTTTGAGCTGAAGTTTCAATCCAGTAATTAATATTTAGAAGCCGGAGAAACTGTTTTGTTATCTGCTCTGCACTCTCAAGGTCTTTTTTGGCGAAACGCCCGGGCTGGCAAATTGCCCAAGATAAACAAGCTCTGAAATTTTTCTCTGAGTGTCTTTAAAAAAAAATAACGCTGCCAGTGTGTTCGGCACTATGCAAAGAGATTATATTACAAGAAAATTAGTGTGAAGTCCTATACAAAAGCATTTGACTAGTAACTGAATATGTGATGTATTTTATAACTACTAACCATTTATTTTTCCATAGGTGTTCTATTTTATAATAAGCAGTAGTTACTGTTAAAATCACTGTATAATATATAATTCTAAGTCTGCTGATTAAGCAAACAACATCCTAGTTGCTAATTTATTATTGATTTGTAGAATGTTTTGCCAGAAAATGGTGCACTGGGAGTCACCTCTCGTTTTTGGTTGTGTCCTGGGTATAGAGTTTAAGGACAGGTGATACATAGTTGCAAATACAGTTACATAAGTGAGCAGGGTATATATTATATGCAAGGCATTTCATATTTTTAGCAGAATAGTTACAATGGAGTGTTTGGGGTGGAGGCCTGACTGGAATTGGCTAGGGGCATTGGTCTTAGTATAGTAATTGTTTAATTGGGAGTGGACACATTTTTGTCCATGACTTTGGATAGTAGTGTATTGTAGTGTATGACTTTATGTATAGCGTCAAAAATGTTCTCAATACAGTAGAGGGAATTATAATAGAATAGTAAGTGCAGCAAAATCAGACAATAGGAAAAGAAATCCCTGCCCTGAAGAGCTTACAATCTAAGGTTTGAGGGGAATTTACAGAGATAGCAGGTGAGGAAATAAGTGCTGTAGATGGCAGTGCTTGGCCACAATGGGTGTGGTAGGAGTGACTGTGTGTGAAATAATAGCCATGAGTGCAGGCTATTGGGATGTTTAATTTGTGGGGCAAGTTTTAAGGTTAGTTAGTATTTTATGAAAAGGTTGATACCATTTGCATTGGAGGAGATGACAGTGAGGCATGAATGAGAGCAAGTGTGTATTGGGAGAAGAGATATTGGTCTGTAGTTTGAGACAGTGTTTTTGTCCCCACTTTTGAAGATTGGGACAGCTCTGGTAGTTTCCAGGTCTTAGGGATATGGCCTGCAGACAGGATAGAATTGATTATGGAAGCAATTGGTTTGACAATGGCTGAGGCCCAAAGTCTTAGGAACTTAGATTGTAGTACAGTCAAGTTAGCTGCTTAGTTTTTTTTTTTGTTTGTTTTTTTTTTAACAATCTTTTTTCCTTTATTGGAGACAGATAAAAGTTGGTACATTCAGGGGTTACAATCAGTACAGTATTTAACAATCGGATAGGATTAAGTTGACTTGGTTGTGTTCTATGGAGACAGTCTCAATAAAGCCTTTTCTCAGTTTTGTGTCAAAAAAGAGATGGGTAGGGGGAGACTCAGGTTGGGGGGGGATAGATGGGATCGACAAAAGATGATGGGTTGGGGGGGGGGCAGGTTTCGGGGAGGGTCGGAGGAGGGGGGGGGGAGGCGTTGGGGAGTTCCTCTCTTATTGTCAGTGCCGGGAGGTAAGTGAGGGGAGATGGGTTATTTTTTGTAATTGGGTCTAGTCTGGTGTCGAGATTCCTAGACTTATCCATGGTTCCCAGGTGTTGTGGAATTGTGGCATTTTTTGCCTGAGCATTGCTGTTAGCCTTTCCATGCTCATGACTAGGTTTATTCTGTTTACTACTGTCCTTCGTGAGGGTGCTTTCAGTTGTTTCCAGGCTACTAACCACCAATACAGCAATTAAAGTGGCAGAGTTCTTTCCCTGGACCCAAAGTACAGTGAAGCTCATTCCAGCTCCACCAAAGACCAGTCACCTAAAGCACAGCCGCATCAAGTTAACGTTTTGACGAGACATAAACTTTGACCGTTAACCAACGAGGAAAATAAGATACCAGGCAGAGGCCTGATCTTATCAGGAACATTTCATTTTTTTCAAAGACTCAAAACATTCTATTTTTTCAGAGACTCAATATTCCTGATTTCTATCAGAACATTTCATTTTTCAGAGACTCAATATTTTTATTCTTTAGAGTGGGTTTGATGGGAGGATTGGTTTCCTGGAAGCGTGGCTTGTGAAAGCTCTTGTATGTGTTTTGGCAATACTCATCACTCTCTATGTATGTGTCATGTGCAGCAAAACTTTGATCCAGAAGTGTGTTGCACCTCCACCGAAAGGAGGGGGTCACCCCGGGGGTGTGTCAGCCACAAGGAAAGGATCATAAGTCAGCCATTTTGACCCATCGCAGACATTGTCTGTTCTGATATTCTGAGTGAATGATGTATACAATGCGTGCAGGGGTGAGGATCATGCATTTCGCTTCCACAGATACCAAACCCCCTCAATTCTCAGTAATAGAATGTTGTGATGATTCTGAAAATATATGATGATAGAGATAGATGCCATTTCCTTTATCTAGCAACTGCATATCCAAAGAAAGGTTGCTTGCATAAAATAAGTTTTAGTATTATGTGTATAATTTCTGTATTTTTCCAATTTTGTTTAAGGGAACCCTTTAAAGGGTGTATCACACACTAGGAACATTAATCAATTTTATGGGTCAAGTGTCTCCACCAACCAATGAAACCTGTGTAAATATGTATGTTCAGTCAGATAACAATTTACAGGAAGGATGTGGCCTTAATTTTGCAGTTTTTAATTTCATCATTAAACCAAGAACAGGTTCAGATCAGGCTTATGGCCTTACAAAACAGAATGGCTTTAGATTACATTTTAGCATCAACAGGAGGTGTATGTGCCTTAATTAAAGAACAATGTTGTGTTTTCATCCAAGATCAGAGTGGCAAGGTACAACATGAGTTAGATAAGATAGAAGAAATTCAAGAAAGACTTAGGAAGGAAGGTGACACAGACTGGGACCCTTTGGGGCTGACTGGATTGGTAGGATCACTAGGAGCGAAATTTTTGAATGCGGTAATGTGTGTGATTGTGATACTCGTTGTCATCTATGTTTGTGTTACGTTTGTCAAAGGCATGATCCACAAATGTGCCACCCCCTCTGCAGACATAATGCCATTATATGCAGAACCAATCTACAGCAGTCCCTTGAAGAAAGAAGATGCCAAGTACAATGTTCATTATGAGATGATGGAGCACCCTTGTGCCTCCCAACGTGTTTCTGGACTAAAATCATACCAATAATTCTCAAAAAACAATGTTTTAAAGAATCAGAGGAGGGACTGACAAAGATGAGATATTAGGGGGTCTGGCATAACAACATAACAGCATTTAGGATTAAGCCATTTTGTGTGAATATTTCAATCCGCCATCTTTTCTCGTCTTTGTGAGTCTTAATTTCTGTGTTTCATTTCTGTATAAACAAATGTGTGAAGCAGAGAATGGAATGTTTTCGCTCTTAGCTGAATTTATTGACCCTTCCTCATCCAATCAGCGTCAAATTGAAAGTGTAAACAGGCCAAAGGTTATGAGAACCCATGAGATAAGCTCAGATTCTTACAGATAAACTAGTTCTCACACAAATTGCCAGGTGGTAGGATAGGCACATCCCATTTAACCCCATAATGGTTTTTAGCTGACAGGCAGTTATTCAGTATTGTTATGTATTACAAAATGAGGTAATGTTTAGTGACGTGCAAGCCCCCCCATAAAAGGGTGGAGCGTTAGGTTTTAGGGTATAAATATATGGCAACCCGTGTTATTGTTAGAGAGCTTTTTGTTTTGAAGCTGTCTCCGTTGTGCACTTGACTTGAATAAATTCACGTGTTATTCTGTTTCAAAATAACCTCAGACTGTTTTTTATTTACGCTTTTCTCAATACACACACACGTGTGTGTGTATATATATATAGGCAGTGGGCTCAGCTGGTTACCCCTATTTCGCGTTGGGGATGAAGGGGTTAATTCTATATGCATGGCTGTCCCCATTTTGCAGGCTAATCTCTACCTGCAGTGAAGTGCCTTTCTGTTGCTGTTTTAAAATGTACAGGCCGGATGCTATTTTTTTGTCTGCCTGCCTTTGTAAGGCAGTAAGGACCAAATGTTATGCATACAGGAGCCCCCTGTTGGGATGAAAGATCCCAGATTCGTAAAGTGTCACTTAATCAGGATGTTTATGAGTAGCAGGTCCTGTTACTCCTCCTGGATATTTCACACCTCGGGACCCAAACTCCAGACATGGCGTCCCCAGAAATGAGTGGGCCCTTTTTACTTAGCAGTGCTACCAAGCTGCTTACTGAGCATGCTCAGAGATACCTGAGCTGGCTGTAGGACTGGCCCATGTGACCTGGCAGGTTCTGATAGGAGGAAGATAATTCCTTGCCAATGGGATGAGGCTAACGTATCCCTTCACAGGCCCTTGTCCTTAAAAAGGCCTGTACCCCTCATTCCTATGTGATTCCTGTGTTATTGCTGTTGCTGTTACCTGATTTCTTTAAGCGGATAAGACCTAAGTACAGCGGCTACGATTCCAGAACGCAAGGGGTTAAAAACATCGCAACAAGGATACTTGCCCTGCTTCAGGATTTCGTTAGCCCTGGGGATTCCAGCAAATCCCAAAGAACCAGAAAAGACTTTGCACATTCACAGAAGAATTGGACTGGGGCTATTTATTTGGCAATTTGCAAAAGGACTAAATTTTAAAGGACAATCTTCTGGTGCTTGGGCACCTTTCTGGACATTATCCTCTATTTCTCTACCCGTGAGTGTAATTATTAAGTTATTCTGCAGTTGTCGTGTGTTTGCCTATCAAGGGAATAAATCTCAGTTTATTTTGCTCAACCTGTTCTGCTCAATCAGGACCCACGAAATATAAATGTGTTATTAAGCGCGTCTCCCGTGACAAGCGTTTAAAACTGGTGGCAGCTGGTGAGATACTGATTGAGCCTATATTGCAGTGTTCTGTAATATAGTGAGGACCTTGTAGATTGCAAGCTCCTCAGACAAGTGGCAACTTACACACACTTCCAAAGAAGCACGAGATAATTCACTGGTCTCTGGACCCATAACCCGGTGGCACCATGAGTCTGCGCTCAGGGAGGTTCCGTTCCTGGGACAGAGAGCAGGTCGTGGAGAGATGTGCGGGATATGGATTAACGACAGACGGTCGTTCCAAGAGTCAGCTGGAGGAGGATTTAGAAGAATATGAGGGCAGAGTGGCCCAATTAGCTGCACTTGCAGCGGATGGTACCCAGCCTGGAGTTGAGGCGGTCCCTCCAACTCTGGAGCTGCAAGGACAGGGGGAGAGTGATGCTGACCACCCGGTCGTGGGTGGCTTGGTGCCAGGGAGTGCGGAGGGGTTCGCGGCTGCGGCCGACGGACTGACGGCCACTGGACTCAGCGCACTGCTCGCCACCTGGGGAGAGGGAATCAGCTACGAGCAGCGGTTAAAGCTCCTCACGGTAGTACTTGGAAAAGGTTCCCAATCCCACCTTGTAAACGGGGAACAAGAGCTTTCCCGGCCAGATCACCACAGTTTTAGCAAGTTCATTGATGGCACGGATGACCTGGACATATTTCTAAATGATTTTGAGAATCAGTGCGGCCGGTTCCGAATAGCAAGGAGGGACTGGGTGGTCAAACTACGACCACTATTATCCGGCAAAGCCAAAAGAACGGTGCAGGAGCTTCCCGGTGTGGATGCAGATGACTATGGGCATGTGAAGCGCAAGCTGCTGGTCCAGTGTGCCCTGACACCTGAGGGGTATAGGAGCAAGTTCCGGACGGGGGATATAAAACCCGGGGAATCATTTGCGGACTATGCCAACAGAATGATTAGGCATGGAACCCAGTGGGTCACAGGGTATGGGGCTACCAAATACCATACCTTACTGGACCTGATGTTCCAGGAGCAGCTGATGCAGCGGTTCCCCCCCACTGTGCGGGCTTGGATCTATGACCGCAAGCCTAAGACCTGTGAGGACGCTGCCCGGATGGCCGACGAGTATGTGGCCAGCAGGATTGCTTTGGATGAGCCAGCAGTTCCCCAAGGAGGGGCCCGAGCAGCCCAGGGAACTAAAGCTACCCCTCAATGGACACTGAAAGCTGCAGCAGCAAGCAAAGCGCCAAAGGCTGCAGAATTCAAACATGAGAGGCAGTGTTTTACCTGCAACAAGGTCGGGCACCTTAGACCTGATTGTCCGGACCGGGACCGGTCCACAGGACCCCATCAGGGGCACCGCTCCCAAGCAGCAAAACCAGTTGCCCGTGTGCGACTGGCACCATTGGAGGGGACCAGCGCAGCCGTGACGCCAGCCGACAGAGGGATGACCACGGAGGCACCAACCCTTGCCAACTCAGGACCTGCAGTGGAGAGCGGAGGGCATCAGGTTGCACCAATCGGGTTGCAACGCAACGATGCCAGGCAGAAGCATCTGCGGAGGGTGACCATCGGAGACCGGCAAGCAGACGGGTTGCTGGACTCCGGTGCCACCGTGACTCTGGTGCGCCCTGATATGGTGCGGCCAGAGGATTTGCTCCCGGGCACCGGGATGCAAGTGACCATGCCAGACGGAGGACCGCGGTCACTCCAAGTTGCCCGGGTCTTTTTGGACTGGGGGGCGGGTTGTGGCATGAGGGAGGTGGGGGTATTGCCCGGATTGGATGCTGAGGTGCTCCTTGGCAATGATTTGGGGCACGTTACCTGTGTTTTTACTGCGGAGCTGACACCTGCTGCACCGGTTGCAGCGATTACTAGGAGCCAGGCAGCAAAGATCACAGCAGCAGCCCCTGTCCCCCTGCATTTGGGACCTACAGTTCCAGCAGTCTCTGAGGAGACCAGACAGGTAAGCCAGACTCAATCCGCTTCTGACACTGACTTACTGTACCCTGTCTCTGTTCCCTGTCCCCCTGACTCAGGTATGACCGGGAGGTGGCCAGAATTAGGCACTCAGTTCAGGGAAGCGGTGCAATCTGATCCCACCTTGGAGGGCATGAGACTTTGGGCGTCCGAGTCTAAGCCAAGTGAGGGATCTGATTACTACTTGTGGCACCGCGGGCTTCTGTATAGAGAGCAGGGGGCTACAGGGTTAGATAAGGTTTGGACTGGCAAGCGACAGTTAGTGGTACCCACGGGGTATAGGCAACAGTTATTACAGGTTGCCCACTCCATCCCGCTTGCGGGGCATCAGGGGGTCACACGCACAAGAGCCCAGCTCTTGCAGCGTTACTACTGGCCGGGGGCCTCCAGCGAGGTGGCAGATTTCTGCCGCTCCTGTGATGCCTGCCAGCGAGTGGGTAAGGCGGGTGATCGTGTGAAGGCCCCCCTGAGACCACTACCGGTGATAGGGGAACCCTTTCAGCGGGTAGCAATGGACCTTGTGGGGCCCCTTATGATTCCTAGCTGGACAGGGAAGCGCTACATCCTCACGGTGGTGGATTTTGCTACCCGGTACCCTGAGGCTGTAGCGCTGGCTACTATAGATGCTAAGGCAGTGGCTAAGGCTTTGCTCACCATTTTCACTAGGGTAGGTTTCCCTAGCGAGGTCCTAACCGATCAAGGGTCGCAGTTCATGAGTGAATTGCTACAGTGTCTCTGGGATGCATGCGGGGTGAAGCACCAGCGCACGACCCCTTACCACCCCAAACCAACGGACTATGTGAGAGGTTCAACGGTACCCTGAAGCAGATGCTTCGGACCTTTATAGAGGCGGAGGGGAAAGACTGGGAGATTCACCTGCAGCACTTGCTGTTTGCCTACCGAGAGGTACCGCAGGAATCTACAGGCTTCTCCCCCTTCGAGCTACTATATGGCCGCAGGGTACGTGGACCTCTGGACCTCTTCCGTGAGGGATGGGAAGGGGAAGCTACCAATACTGATGCGTCTGTGCTTCAGTATGTGGTAGATCTCAGAGACCGGTTAGAGATGCTCATGGGGTTGGCACAGGACAACCTTAGGGCTGCTCAGACCAAGCAGAAGACATGGTATGACCAGAATGCCCGTAGCAGAGAGTTCATCCCAGGACAGCAGGTACTTGTTCTGAAACCCACTCGGGAGAACAAATTAATGGCTGCCTGGTCGGGACCATATTCGGTACTGTGAAAGATGAACGAGTGCAACTATGTTGTACAGGTAGATGCTGAGACAGGGAGGACCAAAGTCTATCACATCAATATGCTCAAGGAGTACATAGCACCGAGTGTGGCCTCGGTGCTGGCCATTTGCAGCCCACCGATGGGGGATCCGGCGAGCAATGCTCTGCCTGATCTCCTGGGGGAGGCTAGGCAGGGAGGTACCCTAGAGCAGGTGGAAATCGGGGCGCAGCTGAGTGTCAGGCAGAGAGCAGATGCCAGGGCTATGCTAGAGCAGTATAGGGCTCTGTTCACTGACAAGCCAGGGAGGACACACATCACTGAGCACCCAGTGCTGACAGGGGATCTGAGACCTCTGCATAAGCACGCTTATAGAGTGTCAGCAGAGGTGAAGGGCAGTATAGAGAGGGAGGTGGAGGAGATGCTGGCCCTAGTGGTAATTGTACCATCCCAGAGCCCTTGGGCTTGTCCGGTAGTCCTAGTGCCTAAGAAGGATGGGACCACCCGGTTCTGTGTGGACTACCGGCAGCTCAATGCAGGGACGGTTTCAGATGCCTACCCCATGCCCCGCATGGATGAGATGTTAGATGAACTCGCGGGGGCAAGGTATCTGACCACTATGGATCTCAGTAAAGGGTACTGGCAGATCCCTTTGACCCAGGAGGCTAGGGAGAAGTCGGCGTTCATCAACCCAAGTGGCCTCTATGAGTTCTTAGTGATGCTATTTGGGATGAAGAATGCACCGGCTACCTTCCAACGCCTGGTCAATCGTTTGTTAGAGGGCATGCAAGGGCTTATCTGGATGATATTGCTGTGTTCAGTAACTCCTGGGAATCACACTTAATTCATGTAGCTGTGGTGCTAGCCAGGATTAGGGAGGCAGGTCTCACCTTAAAACCCACCAAGTGCTTAGTAGGGATGGCTGAAGTCTTATACCTAGGGCATAGGGTGGGTAGAGGGCACCTCAAGCCAGAACCAGCTAAGGTAGAGGCAGTAGTGCAGTGGCCCACTCCCAAAACCAAGAAGCAGGTCATGGCGTTTCTAGGCACTGCAGGCTACTACAGGAAGTTTGTTCCCCAGTATAGTGCCATTGCCAAACCCCTGACTGACTTGACCCAGAAGCGACAGTCTGTGCTGGTAGTCTGGTCTCCTGCCTGTGAAGATGCATTTCAGGCTTTGAAGTCTGCCCTAGCCAGCGCTCCTATACTGGCTGCTCCAGATTATTCCAAAAAGTTTCTGGTGCAGACTGATGCCTCAGACTTCGGTATTGGGGCGGTGCTCAGCCAGGTGGGGGACGGGGGTAGTGAGCATCCCGTGGTTTACCTGAGCCGCAAGTTGCTGCCCAGAGAAGTGGCCTATGCCACTATTGAGAAGGAGTGTCTGGCCATAGTATGGGCTCTCAAGAAGTTACAGCCTTATCTCTATGGCAGACACTTCACTGTTATCACTGACCATAACCCCCTAAGTTGGTTGCAGAGGGTGTCGGGAGAGAATGCCAAGCTCTTGCGCTGGAGCCTGGCCATGCAAGAATGTGACTTCACCATTCAGCACAAGAAAGGCAGTGAGCATGGGAACGCTGATGGCCTCTCCCGGCAAGACAATCCCCAAGACCTAATGACTTCAAAAACCCTCAGGTCAGCCCAACCACCAGAGGAGGTGGCCAGGGCAAACCTTGGGCTTTGAGTGGGGGAGATGTGGCGAAAATGGGGGTAATCAGCGCATTAATAAAGGCAGTGGGCTCAGCTGGTTACCCCTATTTCGCGTTGGGGATGAAGGGGTTAATTCTATATGCATGGCTGTCCCCATTTTGCAGGCTAATCTCTACCTGCAGTGAAGTGCCTTTCTGTTGCTGTTTTAAAATGTACAGGCCGGATGCTATTTTTTTGTCTGCCTGCCTTTGTAAGGCAGTAAGGACCAAATGTTATGCATACAGGAGCCCCCTGTTGGGATGAAAGATCCCAGATTCACTAAAGTGTCACTTAATCAGGATGTTTATGAGTAGCAGGTCCTGTTACTCCTCCTGGATATTTCACACCTCGGGACCCAAACTCCAGACATGGCGTCCCCAGAAATGAGTGGGCCCTTTTTACTTAGCAGTGCTACCAAGCTGCTTACTGAGCATGCTCAGAGATACCTGAGCTGGCTGTAGGACTGGCCCATGTGACCTGGCAGGTTCTGATAGGAGGAAGATAATTCCTTGCCAATGGGATGAGGCTAATGTATCCCTTCACAGGCCCTTGTCCTTAAAAAGGCCTGTACCCCTCATTCCTGTGTGATTCCTGTGTTATTGCTGTTGCTGTTACCTGATTTCTTCAAGCGGATAAGACCTAAGTACAGCGGCTACGATTCCAGAACGCAAGGGGTTAAAAACATCGCAACAAGGAAACTTGCCCTGCTTCAGGATTTCGTTAGCCCTGGGGATTCCAGCAAATCCCAAAGAACCAGAAAAGACTTTGCACATTCACAGAAGGATTGGACTGGGGCTATTTATTTGGCAATTTGCAAATGGACTACATTTTAAAGAACAATCTTCTGGGTTTTTTGGCACCTTTCTGGACATTATCCTCTATTTCTCTACCCGTGAGTGTAATTATTAAGTTATTCTGCAGTTGTCGTGTGTTTGCCCATCAAGGGAATAAATCTCAGTTTATTTTGCTCAACCTGTTCTGCTCAATCAGGACCCACGAAATATAAATGTGTTATTAAGCGCGTCTCCCGTGACACACACAAGAAAAGGGTCTCACTCCACAAAAGTTTTATTTAAGTCATAAATTCCTAATAAGAATTAGTAAGCCTCAGATGCATATTTTCTTATTAATAAGTTGCTTCCTTGAATGCCGACTCATTCACATATCCACTCGGGTATAGTAGGTATTGTCCAGTGCAGTATAAGCAAAGGCGCAGCGATGAATGAATAAAGTAGATTTGCAGAACTTTATCTCTGTACTTAAAGCTCAGAGATACTGTACAAGCAGGAGGGAAACTGCGACATGGTCACTCTCTCACCAAGTCACTGACCAACATTACCTCTGATACACTGTATACAGATTAACTCCTCCTCTTACTGACTAACAAGACTACACGTCTTTCTGGTATTTTCTATACTGCTTTCCTTTAGCAAGGCTTCCATGTGTTAATATGGGTTATATTGTATCTTTCCTTTCGATCCACCAAGGCTTCCATGTGTTAATATGGGTTATATTGTATCTTTCCTTTCGATCCACCAAGGCTTCCATGTGTTAATTCTTGCCGCCGCCCCCCCCCCCCCTTTAAATGTCAGCCCATTGTTTTAACATTATCAGTCAGTAGGGGTCATTACAATTAGATGTGGTTGCAGCCTTTTGGTCAGCTGTGATGTCATAAGCGGGTTAAAATGCACATACAGTGTATGTATATACTACATACCACAACCCAATACATATTACACTGCATGCTTAATCAATGAATGCCTATCCACAATAACAAGACTCGTTTTTGATAGTATTGTAGAAATGTAATACAATAAACTACAGTCATTGTTAGAAATACAATTATTATATTACAATGTATGAACGAGAATTTATACCAAGAAAATTGCATGAGAATACGTTGCAAGATTTAGATTTCTTATGTAGCAAACGATGGAATTCTATTGAAGGTTTGATGCATAACAGAGGTTAGAGGTCGGCTTAAGGATAGGATTTCAAGGCCTAATATGAAATGAGAGTCTCAAGTAGTTTGGAGTTTGTTACAGAGAAGCCACGAGGAGAAAGGGGACACATATTTTCATCATGGATTGAACTTTCATCTGTAAGTAACACTGTAACAATAAACTATAACTGTCTGCTGAACAACAATCTTCTGAAGTTTTGGAATCTTTCTGAACAAGAAATAATAAGTGGAATTATTTAACAGTCACGTCATACATTTTTATTTTTGCTACTTGCATGGCCTTTCACATGACGTGTTTTATTTAAAAAATACCAGTTATTAATGGCACATTCTGGTTCGTACAAATCAATTGCCGGTCCATTAATTGATATTGTCATGAGATTATCCATGGTAGAAGTCTGTAGCGTGCTCCTGCTCTTGGATTTAATTAAGTTCATGGCGGCAAAACCCTTTTTGCATGATGTTGTCGAAGTTGGAAGGACAGCGATTATCGATAGCAACTTAACGAAAAACGGAAACCTCTCTCTGTGCGATTCGGTTTTCAGAATATCCTCCAGCTTCAAATGCTTACATAAAACCTTCACTTCATACCATTCATTCAGAATCGCTTCTGTAACCGTCTCAAGCGAATCTTTCGATATCAAGGCGTGAAAATGGCGTGTGACCGCCTTAATCTCAGAGTCACCATAATTTTTTAACTCTCTACCAGACGGCCACGTAACAGTATCGAATATGGAGCAGGCAGCCGATACTTCGCAGTGATTGTCAAAAAATCTGTCATTTAAACATTTCATACCCGCTTTAATTAATTTAATTCTGTCCTGCTGATACTCCAATTTTTCCTGGGGTAGTCCAGATAATTCAACTTCTTGAAATTTTGCAGACATAGATGTGCTATCAAGAAATGATTTCTCTTCCTCTCCTACCGTATGTTCCAATTCCTCCAAAGAATGCAATGCATTTGTCACGTGCAACTTTACATGGCTCAGTAGCAGTTTTTCTCGCTGAAAAATTAGGGACAACTTTTTAAAAATCAGAAGGAAATCCAGCAAGAAATGTAGAGTGAGTAAGAACCTAACATTTTTGAGCATCTTCAGAAATCCCTTGCAGTGGTTAGATTCAACTCGATTTTGTGATTCTACAATCGATTCCATATGGACGACACATGGTTTCCAATCAGCGAGGACGGATTTGAGAGCTCCGATTTTACTGGCGACCCATCGAACTTCATGAATATGTTGCACTTTCAAAATGTTTGCAGACAAAGATTGAGCGACATCTTGCAGTTCATTTTGCCTTTTTGGAGAATTTCCATAAAATCTAAAAAGCCCAATCAGAACATCGTCTACTTTGGAAATGTAAGGTGCATCTTTCACAGATTTCAGCACACACAACTGTAATTTCTGAGCTGCACAGTGCACCGAAATCAAATGTTTCACTTCAGCTTTCATTTTTGCTGTAAGTCCATTCACACTGCCCGACATGCTTGCAGCTCCATCGGTACGTAATCCCACCAACTGCTCAGTGTCTCGCCAGTGAAGACCACATTTAACCAACTCTTCTTGAACTGCATCAAAATATCCTTGTCCAGTAGAATTCTTTAGTTGAACTATGCTTACAAATGTTTCCTTTACGTCACCTTGCTTACAATACTTTATATACATGATATGCTGCTCGGTTGGAGATTTGTCAATAGAGCCATCCAGTAATATACTGAAGAACGGGCTACTTTTAATCTCAGCAACAACGTCATTTCTTATCTTTTCAGCGATGAATTTGATGAATTCGGCGCACCGCTTGTCGTTGCCATATTGCTCGGGGACGCCCACGCCCAGCTTGCGTGCGTAATTCAACAGTTCTTTCATGTCGGTGAACGGCTTATTGTTTTTAGCAATATAATAAGCTGTATTGAAGACCACACACATTTGCTGAAACATTTCCTTTTCCATCTTCTTTTTCCATGGCTCCTCCTGTGGCGTTTCTGGATTCAGTTGCACTCTCAAACTTTCTGCACACTTGCCATGTTGGACAGACTTTCCATGCACTTTGAAAGTTTCAATTTTAAACGGTGATTTGAAATGTTGTCTAATTGGTTTATTTTGAACGCAGTCATCCGAACGACAGAACTCGGAACAGATTTGACACGATGCCACGGCAGAATCACTGTCATATGTTAACCAATTAAATTCTTTGAGCCAGCTGACTTGAAAATTTCTTCTTTTATGAACTAACTTTATCGCCATCGGACGCTCATTTTGAGGCGGATTATCTTGAGGAGGGTTATCTTGAGGAGGGTTATGTTGAGGATTGTTATGTTGAGGAGGGTTATGTTGAGGAGGGTTATGTTGAGGAGGGTTATGTTGAGGAGGGTTATGTTGAGGAGGGTTATGTTGAGGAGGATTATGTTGAGGAGGATTATGTTGAGGCGGATTATCTTGAGGAGGGTTATCTTGAGGAGGGTTATCTTGAGGAGGGTTATCTTGAGGAGGGTTATCTGAATTCTCTGTATGGTTTACAGTGGGTGTCTTCTCCTTGTTTTCCTCTCCGGAACACATGTCGAGTGACGTTTCTACGGGTTTCTCCTTGATGCTCATCCTTAACGCCTAAAATTAAGAAGAAGATCTTTCAAATGATAGAATAATTGCCAACCGGTGTAACGCTAGTATACAGTATGCAGCACTTTCTTACAGACGCAAGGAGGGCAGATGACAGAGGGGGGCAAGCAGACACCTAAAATTAAGAATACGATCTTTCAATTTCAAATAATAGAATAATTACCAAACAGTAACACGAGGTATGTGGGGGGGGGGAATAAATGAGATGCAGGGGGGGAGGAGGGGGAGAGCAGCGAGCTGCAGGGGGGGAGGAGGGGGAGAGCAGTGAGATGCAGGGGGGAGGAGGGGGAGAGCAGCGATATGCAGGGGGGGAGGAGGGGAGGAGGGGAGCTTTTACCTTTTTTACATCAGCCAAGACGTCTCGTAATGTTGCGTTCCACCACCTGCCCTGTGACACGCAAGCCGTGCGTTCCACCGCCTGCCCGGTGACACGCAAGCCGTGCGTTCCACCGCCTGCCCCGCACCCGGGACAGCGGTGAGACACGAGTCCTGCACCCGCCGGGGTGGTGAGATGCTGGAGGGAGGAGGAGAGGTGACTCGCAGTGAGATGGAGGAGAGGGGGCGGTGACCTGTGAGTCCTGCACGCGCTGGGGGAGCAGTGAGGGGGAGAGACTGCACGCGCCGGGGGAGAGACTGCACGCGCCGGGGGAGAGACTGCACGCGCCGGGGGAGAGACTGCACGCGCCGGGGGAGAGACTGCACGTGCTCCGTCTGAATCGGGAATGCGGAGAGCAGTGAGAGGAACCGGAAATGGCGGAACGTCACTTCCGGATTTAGATGCTGCCTTTTCTTTTATTATAGAGTGCAGGCCCAGGGAGAAAGTAATAAGATGCAGTGTGATGCAGGGGGGGGAGAGAACAGTGTGATGCAGGGGGGGGAGAGAACAGTGTGATGCAGGGGGAGAGAGAACAGTGTGATGCAGGGGGGGGAGAGAACAGTGTGATGCAGGGGGGGAGAGAACAGTGTGATGCAGGGGGGGGAGAGAACAGTGTGATGCAGGGGGGGGGAGAGAACAGTGTGATGCAGGGGGGGGGAGAGAACAGTGTGATGCGGGGGGGGGGGGAGAGAACAGTGTGATGCAGGGGGAGAGAGAACAGTTTGATGCAGGGGGAGAGAGAACAGTGTGATGCAGGGGAGAGAGAGAACAGTTTGATGCAGGGGGGGAGAGAACAGTGAGATGCAGGGGGGAGAGAACAGTTTGATGCAGGGGGGGAGAGAACAGTGTGATGCAGGGGGAGAGAGAACAGTGTGATGCAGGGGGGGGAGAGAACAGTGTGATGCAGGGGGGGAGAGAACAGTGTGATGCAGGGGGGGGAGAGAACAGTGTGATGCAGGGGGGGGGAGAGAACAGTGTGATGCAGGGGGGGGGAGAGAACAGTGTGATGCAGGGGGGGGGGAGAGAACAGTGTGATGCAGGGGGGGAGAGAGAACAGTGTGATGCGGGGGGGGGGGGAGAGAACAGTGTGATGCAGGGGGAGAGAGAACAGTTTGATGCAGGGGGAGAGAGAACAGTGTGATGCAGGGGAGAGAGAGAACAGTGTGATGCAGGGGGGGAGAGAACAGTGAGATGCAGGGGGGAGAGAACAGTTTGATGCAGGGGGGGAGAGAACAGTTTGATGCGGGGGGGAGAACAGTTTGATGCAGGGGGAGAGAGAACAGTGTGATGCAGGGGGAGAGAGAACAGTGTGATGCAGGGGGAGAGAGAACAGTGTGATGCAGGGGGAGAGAGAACAGTGTGATGCAGGGGAGAGAGAACAGTGTGAGGCAGGGGGAGAGAGAACAGTGTGATGCAGGGGGGAGAGAGAACAGTGTGATGCAGGGGGGAGAGAGAACAGTGTGATGCAGGGGGGAGAGAGAACAGTGTGATGCAGGGGGGAGAGAGAACAGTGTGATGCAGGGGGGAGAGAGAACAGTGTGATGCAGGGGAGAGAGAGAACAGTGTGATGCAGGGGGGGAGAGAACAGTGTGATGCAGGGGGAGAGAGAGAACAGTGTGATGCAGGGGGGAGAGAGAACAGTGTGATGCAGGGGGAGAGAGAGAACAGTGTGATGCAGGGGGGGAGAGAGAACAGTGTGATGCAGGGGGGGAGAGAGAACAGTGTGATGCAGGGGGGGAGAGAGAACAGTGTGATGCAGTGGGGGGTGAGAACAGTTTGATGCAGGGGGGAGAGAGAACAGTGTGATGCAGGGGGGGAGAGAGAACAGTGTGATGCAGGGGGGGAGAGAGAACAGTGTGATGCAGGGGGGGAGAGAGAACAGTGTGATGCAGTGGGGGGTGAGAACAGTTTGATGCAGGGGGGAGAGAGAACAGTTTGATGCAGGGGGGAGAGAGAACAGTGTGATGCAGGGGGGGAGAGAGAACAGTGTGATGCAGTGGGGGGTGAGAACAGTTTGATGCAGGGGGGAGAGAGAACAGTGTGATGCAGGGGGAGAGAGAACAGTGTGATGCAGGGGGAGAGAGAACAGTGTGATGCAGGGGGAGAGAGAACAGTGTGATGCAGGGGGAGAGAGAGAACAGTGTGATGCAGGGGGGAGAGAGAACAGTGTGATGCAGGGGGGGGAGAGAGAACAGTGTGATGCAGGGGGGGGAGAGAGAACAGTGTGATGCAGGGGGGGGAGAGAGAACAGTGTGATGCAGGGGGGGAGAGAGAACAGTGTGATGCAGAGGGGGAGAGAGAACAGTGTGATGCAGGGGGGGAGAGAGAACAGTGTGATGCAGGGGGGAGAGAGAACAGTGTGATGCAGGGGGGGAGAGAGAACAGTGTGATGCAGGGGGGGAGAGAGAACAGTGTGATGCAGGGGGGGAGAGAGAACAGTGTGATGCAGGGGGGGGAGAGAGAACAGTGTGATGCAGGGGGGGAGAGAGAACAGTGTGATGCAGGGGGGGGAGAGAGAACAGTGTGATGCAGGGGGGGGAGAGAGAACAGTGTGATGCAGGGGGGGAGAGAGAACAGTGTGAGGCAGGGGGAGAGGAGGGGGACAGCAGCGAGATGCAGAGGGGAGGAGGGGGACAGCAGCGATATGCAGGGGGGGGAGGAGGGTAGCGTTTACCTTTTTTACATTAGCCAAGACGTATCGTGACGTTGCGTTCCACCACCTGCCCTGTGACACGCAAGCCGTGCGTTCCACAGCCTGCCCTATGACACGCAAGCCGTGCGTTCCACCGCCTGCCCCGCACCCGGGACAGCGGTGAGACACGAGTCCTGCACCCGCCGGAGCGGTGAGATGCTGGAGGGAGGAGGAGAGGTGACTCGCAGTGAGATGGAGGAGAGGGGGCGGTGACCTGTGAGTCCTGCACGCGCTGGGGGAGAGGCGGCACGCGCCGGGGGAGAGACGGCACGCGCCGGGGGAGAGACGGCACGCGCCGGGGGAGAGACGGCACGCGCCGGGGGAGAGGCGGCACGCGCCGGGGGAGAGGCGGCACGCGCCGGGGGAGAGACTGCAGGCGCCGGGGGAGAGACTGCACGCGCCGGGGGAGAGACTGCACGCGCCGGGGGAGAGGCGGCACGCGCCGGGGGAGAGACTGCACGCGCCGGGGGAGAGACTGCACGCGCCGGGGGAGAGACTGCAGGCGCCGGGGGAGAGACTGCAGGCGCCGGGGGAGAGACTGCACGCGCCGGGGGAGAGACTGCACGCGCCGGGGGAGAGACCACGCGCCGGGGGAGAGACTGCAGGCGCCGGGGGAGAGACTACAGGCGCCGGGGGAGAGACTACAGGCGCCGGGGGAGAGACTGCAGGCGCCGGGGGAGAGACTGCACGCGCCGGGGGAGAGACTGCACGTGCTCCGTCTGAATCGGGAATGCGGAGAGCAGTGAGAGGAACCGGAAATGGCGGAACGTCACTTCCGGATTTAGATGCTGCCTTTTCCTTTATTATAGAGTGCAGGCCCAGGGAGAAAGTAATAAGATGCAGTGTGATGCAGGGGGGGAGAACAGTGTGATGCAGGGGGAGAGAGAACAGTGTGATGCAGGGGGGGAGAGAACAGTGTGATGCAGGGGGGGAGAGAACAGTGTGATGCAGGGGGAGAGAGAGAACAGTGTGATGCAGGGGGAGAGAGAGAACAGTGTGATGCAGGGGGAGAGAGAACAGTGTCATGCAGGGGGAGAGAGAGAACAGTGTGATGCAGGGGGAGAGAGAACAGTGTGATGCAGGGGGAGAGAGAACAGTGTGATGCAGGGGGGGAGAGAGAACAGTGTGATGCAGGAGGGAGAGAGAACAGTGTGATGCAGGGGGAGAGAGAGAACAGTGTGATGCAGGGGGAGAGAGAACAGTGTCATGCAGGAGGGAGAGAGAACAGTGTGATGCAGGGGGAGAGAGAGAACAGTGTGATGCAGGGGGGGGAGAGAACAGTGTGATGCAGGGGGAGAGAGAACAGTGTGATGCAGGGGGGGGAGAGAACAGTGTCATGCAGGAGGGAGAGAGAACAGTGTGATGCAGGGGGGGGAGAGAACAGTGTGATGCAGGGGGAGAGAGAACAGTGTGATGCAGGGGGAGAGAGAACAGTGTCATGCAGGAGGGAGAGAGAACAGTGTGATGCAGGGGGGGAGAGAGAACAGTGTGATGCAGGGGGGGGAGAGAACAGTGTGATGCAGGGGGAGAGAGAACAGTGTGATGCAGGGGGGGGAGAGAACAGTGTGATGCAGGGGGGGAGAGAACAGTGTGATGCAGGGGGGGGGAGAGAACAGTGTGATGCAGGGGGGGGGGGAGAGAACAGTGTGATGCAGGGGGGGGGGAGAGAACAGTGTGATGCAGGGGGGGGGAGAGAACAGTGTGATGCAGGGGGGGGGAGAGAACAGTGTGATGCAGGGGGGGGGGGGAGAACAGTGTGATGCAGGGGGGGGGGAGAACAGTGTGATGCAGGGGGGGAGAGAACAGTGTGATGCAGGGGGGGGGAGAACAGTGTGATGCAGGGGGGGGAGAGAGAACAGTGTGATGCAGGGGGGGGAGAGAACAGTGTGATGCAGGGGGGGGGGAACAGTGTGATGCAGGGGGGGGGGAGAACAGTGTGATGCAGGGGGGGGGGGAGAACAGTGTGATGCAGGGGGGGAGAGAACAGTGTGATGCAGGGGGGGGGGAGAACAGTGTGATGCAGGGGGGGAGAGAGAACAGTGTGATGCAGGGGGGGGAGAGAACAGTGTGATGCAGGGGGGGGGGGAGAACAGTGTGATGCAGGGGGGGGGGAGAAAAGTGTGATGCAGGGGGGGGGGAGAACAGTGTGATGCAGGGGGGAGAGAGAGAACAGTGTGATGCAGGTAGAGAGAGAACAGTGTGATGCAGGGGGAGAGAGAACAGTGTGATGCAGGGGGGGGGGAGAGAACAGTGTGATGCAGGGAGAGAGAGAACAGTGTGATGCAGGAGGGGAGAGAGAACAGTGTGATGCAGGGGGGCGAGAGAACAGTGTGATGCAGGGGGGAGAGAGAGCAGTGTGATGCAGGGGGAGAGAGAGAACAGTGTGATGCAGGGGGAGAGAACAGTGTGATGCAGGGAGAGAGAGAACTGTGTGATGCAGGGGAGAGAGAACAGTGTGATGCAGGGGGGAGAGAGAGAACAGTGTGATGCGAGGGCCAGTGTGATGCGGGGGGCAGTGTGATGCGGGGGGCAGTGTGATGTGGGGGAGTAGTGTGGGGGGGGGGCAGTGTGATGCAGGGGGCAGTGTGATGCGGGGGAGTAGTGTGGGGGGGGGGCAGTGTGATGCAGGAGGCAGTGTGATGCGGGGGGCAGTGTGATGCGGGGGGTAGTGTGATGCGGGGGGCAGTGTGATGCGTGGGCAGTGTGATGCGGGGGGCAGTGTGATGCGGGGGGTAGTGTGATGCGGGGGGCAGTGTGATGCGTGGGCAGTGTGATGCGTGGGGGCAGTGTGATGCGGGGGGCAGTGTGATGCGGGGGGCAGTGTGATGCGGGGGGGCAGTGTGATGCAGGGGGGCAGTGTGGTGCGGGGGGGAGTGATGCAGGGGGGCAGTGTGATGCAGGGGGGCAGTGTGGTGCGGGGGGGGAGTGATGCAGGGGGCAGTGTGATGCGGGGGGGGGCAGTGTGATGCGGGGGGCAGTGTGATGCGGGGGGCAGTGTGATGCGGGGGGCAGTGTGATGCGGGGGAGTAGTGTGGGGGGGGGGCAGTGTGATGCAGGGGGCAGTGTGATGCGGGGGAGTAGTGTGGGGGGGGGGGCAGTGTGATGCAGGAGGCAGTGTGATGTGGGGGGCAGTGTGATGCGGGGGGCAGTGTGATGCGGGGCGCAGTGTGATGCGGGGGCAGTGTGATGCAGGGGGCAGTGTGATGCGGGGGAGTAGTGTGGGGGGGGGCAGTGTGATGCGGGGGGCAGTGTGATGCGGGGGGCAGTGTGATGCGGGGGGAGTGTGATGCGGGGGGCAGTGTGATGCGGGGGGCAGTGTGATGCGGGGGGCAGTGTGATGCGGGGGGTAGTGTGATGCGGGGGGCAGTGTGATACGGGGGGCAGTGTGATGCGTCTGGGCAGTGTGATGCGGGGGGCAGTGTGATGCGGGGGGCAGTGTGATGCGGGGGGCAGTGTGATGCGGGGGGTAGTGTGATGTGGGGGGCAGTGTGATGCGTGGGCAGTGTGATGCGTGGGGGCAGTGTGATGCGGGGGGCAGTGTGATGCGGGGGGCAGTGTGATGCGGGGGGCAGTGTGATGCGGGGGGCAGTGTGATGCAGGGGGGCAGTGTGGTGCGGGGGGGAGTGATGCAGGGGGGCAGTGTGATGCAGGGGGGCAGTGTGGTGCGGGGGGGAGTGATGCAGGGGGCAGTGTGATGCGGGGGGGGGCAGTGTGATGCAGGGGGGCAGTGTGATGCGTGGGCAGTGTGATGCGTGGGGGCAGTGTGATGCGGGGGGCAGTGTGATGCGGGGGGGCAGTGTGATGCGGGGGGCAGTGTGATGCAGGGGGGCAATGTGATGCAAGGGGGCAGTGTGATGCAAGGGGGCAGCGTGATGCAAGGGGGCAGCGTGATGCAAGGGGGCAGTGTGATGCAGGGGGCAGCGTGATGCAGGGGGCAGCGTGATGCAGGGGGCAGCGTGATGCGGGGGGGCAGTGTGATGCAAGGGGGCAGTGTGATGCAGGGGGGCAGTGTGATGCAGGGGGCAGCGTGATGCAGGGGGCAGCGTGATGCGGGGGGCAGTGTGATGCAGGGGGGCAGTGTGATGCAGGGGATGTCACGGGAGAACAAAGAAAAGGAATGATGCAACACTCACCTAGTATCCATCCGGATTAAAAGAACGGTGCATTGGGATAACCATATATCGGAACAGAAATGTAAACAGAAAGTTACACAAGTTCCCAAATTAGCTGCACTCGTATTCTCGTTGTGTAATGGGCTAGCGTAGTCAGGGATATTGTATCATCCCGTAGGAGAGATAATGTATCTCTTGCTTCACATTGACACACTTGGTGGGATGCTAATATAGGCGCAAAACAAATACATTTTATTTAATTTTAACAGCGACGATTTTAAAAATATACAAACATGATTATTACAATTCCCCAGGGGGCGGCCCGGTAAAGAATCCTGACGGAAGGTAATTTAGGTAGATAGTTCTATTCTCTGTCCGGTTAGATCTTGGTGAACCCCAATGTCTTGGATCAGGACAATTAGTAACTGATAGAACCTATATTACTTGATAATAACCATCATTATTATAAACCAATGTGGTGCTGGCAGAAAAGGAGAGAGTAGTCTCAGGCAGTATCTGTTAGAATAATACTACATATACAGTATTAATCTTGTAGAATAATGCTACATATATTGACCGTGTATCAGACAGGGGAAGTATATTCCAGTGCTGGTAAGTCACAGTGTCGAGTTATCTCTGCATAGAGGCCTAACAGTGTGTACGCAGAGCAGATTCCACAGTCTCTATGGTAGTGCTGCTGCAGGACAAATATATTTTCCTCTGCCAAAAATAAATTCTAGCATCCCACAAAGGTATTAAAAACTACACACCTGCTGTATATGTATGTGTGTATATATATATATATATATATATATATATATATATATATTATATATATATATATATATAGTATATATATATATATATATAACAGAGGGGCAGCTGGCACTCCCATCAAAGTGAAATTGTATGGTGCCTGTCCTATAGAAATAAACAGAGAAAGCAGTCACCCCTAGCAAGGGAAGACAAAGAACAGCACAAAAGGATAAATGGCAACAAAAAAAACTATTCAGATGGTACAGCACAAACAAGACCAACGTTTCGGTCCTTGTAGGATCTTCTTCAGGGTAGCCTATTGATTTTTAGGTTTTTATTTAGTTTTATTTTTTGCATTTTTCTCTATTTTTTGCTGTCATACCTCACCCAAGCGCAGTTCTTAATTGTGTGTGTGTATATATATATATACAGTGTTCGCTTCCCCCGCTTCCCCCCCGCTTCCCCCCCCGCTTCCCCCCTGGTCCCGTGTCAGAGAGCGCGGCGGGTGATGGGAGCGGGGATGCCCCCTCATGTTCCCGTTCCCCCCCCCGCTTCCCCCCCCGGTCCCGTGTCAGAGAGCGCGGCGGGTGATGGGAGCGGGGGATGCCCCCTCATGTCCCCGCTTCCCCCGGTCCCGCGTCAGAGAGCGCGGCGGGGGATGCCCCCTCATGTTCCCGTTCCCCCCCCCCCGCTTCCCCCCCGGTCCCGTGTCAGAGAGCGCGGCGGGTGATGGGAGCGGGGATGCCCCCTCATGTCCCCGCTTCCCCCCGGTCCCGCGTCAGAGAGCGCGTCGGTGATGGGAGCGGGGATGCCCCCTCATGTCCCCGCTTCCCCCCGGTCCCGCGTCAGAGAGCGCGCCGGATGATGGGAGCAGGGGATGCCCCTCATGTCCCCGCTTCCCCCCCCCCGCTTCCCCCCCCCCCGCTTCCCCCGGTCCCGCATCAGAGAGCGCGCCGGGTGATGGAGCGGGGGATGCCCCTTCATGTCCCCGCTTCCCCCGGTCCCGTGTCAGAGAGCGCGCCGGGTGATGGGAGCGGGGAAGCCCCTCATGTGGGAGCGGAGCAGGAGATGGGCGGGGGAGCGTGGTGGTGCTGGTCGCGGCCTGTGTGTGTGTATATAGGTGTGTGTGTGTGTGTGTGTATATATGTGTGTGTGTGTGTGTATATATGTGTGTGTGTGTGTGTATGTATGTGGGAGTGTGTGTATGTATGTGGAGTGTGTGTATGTATGTGGAGTGTGTGTATGTATGTGGGAGTGTGTGTATGTGTGTGTGTGTGTGTGTGTGTGTGTGTGTGTGTGTGTGTGTGTGTATATATATAGGAGAATGTGTATGTGTGTATGGAGTATGTGTGACACCAGAGGTACCTCCCCCCCCTCCCCCCCAATCAGTCAGTCACCCCTGCCCCGGTCAGTCACCCCTGCCCCGGTCAGTCTGTCACCCCTGCCCCGGTCAGTCTGTCACCCCTGCCCCGGTCAGTCAGTCACCCCTGCCCCGGTCAGTCAGTCACCCCTGCCCGGTCAGTCAGTCACCCTGCCCGGGTCAGTCAGTCACCCCTGCCCCGGTCAGTCAGTCACCCCTGCCCCCCTCTCTCTGGTCTCCTCCCGTCTCCCCTCTCTCTGGTCTTCCCCCGTCTCCCTCTCTCTGGTCTCCCCGTCTCCCTCTCTCTGGTCTCCCTCTCTCTGGTCTCCCCCTCTCTGGTCTCCCCTCTCTCTGGTCTCCCTCTCTCTGGTCTCCCCCGTCTCCCCTCTCTCTGGTCTCCCCCCTCTCTCTGGTCTCCCCCCTCTCTCTGGTCTCCCCCATCTCCCTCTCTCTGGTCTCCCCTCTCTCTGGTCTCCCCTGTCTCCCCTCTCTCTGGTCTCCCCCGTCTCCCCTCTCTCTGGTCTCCCGTCTCCCTCTCTCTGGTCTCCCCCGTCTCCCCTCTCTCTGGTCTCCCCTCTCTCTGGTCTCCCCCCTCTCTGGTCTCCCCTCTCTCTGGTCTCCCCCCTCTCTGGTCTCCCCCCTCTCTGGTCTCCCCTCTCTCTGGTCTCCCCCGTGTCCCCTCTCTCTGGTCTCTTTCTCTCCCCCCTCTGTCTCCTTCTCTCTCCTGTCTCTTTTTCTCTCTCCCTCCTCTCTCTTTTCTCTCTCTCCTCCTCTCTCTTTTTCTCTCTCCCTCCTCTGTCTCTTTTTCTCTCTCCTCCTCTGTCTCTTTTTCTCTCTCCCTCCTCTGTCTCTTTTTCTCTCTCCCTCCTCTGTCTCTTTTCTCTCTCCCTCCTCTCTCTTTTTCTCTCTCCCTCCTCTGTCTCTTTTTCTCTCTCCCTCCTCTGTCTCTTTTTCTCTCTCCCTCCTCTGTCTCTTTTTCTCTCTCCCTCCTCTGTCTCTTTTTCTCTCTCCCTCCTCTGTCTCTTTTTCTCTCTCCCTC